>NC_090941.1:867857778-868133307 GCF_040938575.1 Ambystoma mexicanum | reverse complement strand
GAGGCTGCCCCTGCACTGCTGGGGAGTGGGGTGGTGGGAGACATGGGTGGGGCCTGCTGGTAGGTGCCCCACAGTGCTGGGGGGTGAGGGTGGTGGGGAACATGAGTTGGACATGGGTGGGGGCCTGCTGGCAGGTGCCCCACAGTGCTGGGGGGTGGAGGGTGGTGGGAGACATGGGTGGAGGCCTGGTGGAGGCTGCCCCTGCACTGCTGGAGGGTGGGGGTGGTGGGAGACATGGGTGGGGGCCAGGTGGAGGCTGCCCCTGCACTGCTGGGGGGTAGGGGTGGTGGGAGACATGAGTGGGGGCCTGGTGGAGGCTGCCCCTGGTGGCTGGGTGGTGGGGGTGCTCGGAGACATGGTTGGGGGCCTGGTGGAGGCTGCCCCTGCACTGCTGGGGGGTGGGGGGTGGGAGACATGGGTGGGGGCCTGGTGGAGGGTGGCCCTGGGGAGTGGGGGTGGGTTTGGTGGGAGACATGGCTGGGGGCCTGGTGGAGGCTGCCCCTGGCTGCTGGGGGTTGGGGGTGGTGGGAGACATGGGTGGGGGCCTGATGGAGGCTGCCCCTGCATTGCTGGGGGGTGGGGGTGGTGGGAGACATGGGTGGGGCCTGCTGGCAGGTGCCCCACAGTGCTGGGGGGTGGGGGTGGTGGGGAACATGAGTTGGACATGGGTGGGGGCCTGCTGGCAGGTGCCCCACAGTGCTGGGGGGTGGGGGTGGTGGGGAACATGAGTTGGACATGGGTGGGGCCTGCTGGCAGGTGCCCCACAGTGCTGGGGGGTGGGGGTGGTGGGGAACATGAGTTGGACATGGGTGGGGGCCTGCTGGCAGGTGCCCCACAGTGCTGGGGGGTGGGGGGTGGTGGGAGACATGGGTGGGGGCCTGGTGGAGGCTGCCCCTGCACTGCTGGGAGGTGGGGGTGGTGGGAGACATGGGTGGGGGCCTGGTGGAGGCTGCCCCTGCACTGCTGGGGGGTGGGGGGGTGGGAGAAATGGGTGGGGGCCTGGTGGAGGCTGCCCCTGGTGGCTGGGTGGTGGGGGTGCTCGGAGACATGGGTGGGGGCCTGGTGGAGGCTGCCCCTACACTGCTGGGGGGTGGGGGGGTGGGAGACATGGGTGGGGGCCTGGTGGAGGCTGGCCCTGGGGAGTGGGGGGTGGAGGTTGTGGGAGACATGGGTGGGGGCCTGGTGGAGGCTGCCCCTGGCTGCTGGGGGTTGGCGGTGGTGGGAGACATGGGTGGGGCCTGCTGGCAGGTGCCCCACAGTGCTGGGGGTGGGGGGGTGGGGACTATGAGTTGGACATGGGTGGGGGCCTGCTGGCAGGTGCCCAACAGTCCTGGGGGGTGTGGGTGGTGGGGAACATGAGTTGGACATGGGTGGGGGCCTGCTGGCAGGTGCCCCACAGTGCTGGGGGGTTGGGGTGGTGGGGAACATGAGTTGGACATGGGTGGGGGCCTGCTGGCAGGTGCCCCACAGTGCTGGGGGTGGGGGTGGTGGGGAACATGAGTTTGACATGGGTGGGTGCCTGCTGGCAGGTGCCCCACAGTGCTGGGGAGTGGGGGTGGTGGGAGACATGGGTGGGGGCCTCTTGGAGGCTGCCCCTGCACTGTTGGGGGGTGGGGGTGGTGGGAGACATGGGTGGGGGCCTGGTGGAGGCTGCCCCTGCACTGCTTGGGAGTGGGGGTGGTGGGAGACATGGGTGGGGCCTGCTGGTAGGTGCCCCACAGTGCTGGGGGGTGAGGGTGGTGGGGAACATGAGTTGGACATGGGTGGGGGCCTGCTGGCAGGTGCCCCACAGTGGTGGGGGTGGTGGGGAACATGAGTTGGACATTGGTGGGGGCCTGCTGGCAGGTGCCCCACAGTGCTGGGGGGTGGGGGGTGGTGGGAGACATGGGTGGGGGCCTGGTGGAGGCTGCCCCTGCACTGCTGGGGGGTGGGGGTGGTGGGAGACATGGGTGGGGCCTGGTGGAGGCTGCCCCTGCACTGCTGGGGGGTGGGGGTGGTGGGAGACATGGGTGGGGGCCTGGTGGAGGCTGCCCCTGCACTGCTGGGGGGTGGGGGGGTGGGAGACATGGGTGGGGGCCTGGTGGAGGCTGCCCCTGGTGGCTGGGTGGTGGGGGTGCTCAGAGACATGGGTGGGGGCCTGGTGGAGGCTGCCCCTGCACTGCTGGGGGGTGGGGGGGGTGGGAGACATGAGTGGGGGCCTGGTGGAGGCTGGCCCTGGGGAGTGGGGGGTGGGGGTGGGGGGAGGCATGGGGGCCTGGTGGAGGCTGCCCCTGGCTGCTGGGGGTTGGGGGTGGTGCGAGACATGGGTGCGGGCCTGGTGGAGGCTGCCCCTGCACTGCTGGGGAGTGGGGGTGGTGGGAGACATGGGTGGGGCCTGCTGGCAGGTGCCCCACAGTGCTGGGGGTGGGGGTGGTGGGGAACATGAGTTGGACATGGGTGGGGGCCTGCTGGCAGGTGCCCCACAGTGCTGGGGGGTGGGGGTGGTGGGGAACATGAGTTGGACATGGGTGGGGGCCTGCTGGCAGGTGCCCCACAGTGCTGGGGGTGGGGGTGGTGGGGAACATGAGTTGGACATGGGTGGGGGTCTGCTGGCAGGTGCCCCACAGTGCTGGGGGGGTGGGGGTGGTGGGAGACATGGGTGGGGGCCTGGTGGTGGGTGCCCCCTGCACTGCTGGGGGGTGGGGGTGGTGGTGAACATGAGTTGGACATGGGTGGGGGCCTGCTGGCAGGTGCCCCACAGTGCTGGGGGTTGGGGGTGGTGGGGAACATGAGTTGGACATGGGTGGGGGCCTGCTGGCAGGTGCCCCACAGTGCTGGGGGGTGGGGGGTGGTGGGAGACATGGGTGGGGGCCTGGTGGAGGCTGCCCCTGCACTGCTGGGGGGTGGGGGTGGTGGGAGACATGGGTGGGGGCCTGTTGGAGGCTGCCCCTGCACTGCTGGGTGATGGGGGTGGTGGGAGACATGGGTGGGGGCCTGGTGGAGGCTGCCCCTGGTGGCTGGGTGGTGGGGGTGCTCGGAGACATGGGCGGGGGACTGGTGGAGGCTGCCCCTGCACTGCTGGGGGGTGGGGGGGTGGGAGACATCGGTGGGGGCCTGGTGGAGGCTGGCCCCTGGAGAGTGGGGGGTGGGGGTGGTGGGAGACATGGGTGGGGGCCTGGTGGAGGCTGCCCCTGGCTGCTGGGGGTTGGCAGTGGTGGGAGACATGAGTGGGGCCTGCTGGCAGGTGCCCCACATTGCTGGGGGGTGGGGGTGGTGGGGAACATGAGTTGGACATGGGTGGGGGCCTGCTGGCAGGTGCCCCACAGTGCTGGGGGTTGGGGGTGGTGGGAGACATGGGTGGGGCCTGCTGGCAGGTGCCCCACAGTGCTGGGGGGTGGGGGTGGTGTTGAACATGAGTTGGACATGGGTGGGGGCCTGCTGGCAGGTGCCCCACAGTGCTGGGGGGTGGGGGTGTTGGGGAACATGAGTTGGACATGGGTGGGGGCCTGCTGGCAGGTGCCCCACAGTGCTGGGGGGTGGGGGTGGTGGGGAACATGAGTTGGACATGGGTGGGGGCCTGCTGGCAGGTGCCCCACAGTGCTGGGGGGTGGGGGTGGTGGGAGACATGGGTGGGGGCCTGGTGATGGGTGCCCCTGCACTGCTGGGGAGTGGGGGTGGTGGGGAACATGAGTTGGACATGGGGTGGGGGCCTGCTGGCAGGTGCCCCACAGTGCTGGGGGGTGGGGGTGGTGGGGAACATGAGTTGGACATGGGTGGGGGCCTGCTGGCAGGTGCCCCACAGTGCTGGGGGGTGGGGGGTGGTGGGAGAGATGGGTGGGGCCTGGTGGAGGCTGCCCCTGCACTGCTGGGGGGTGGGGGTGGTGGGAGACATGGGTGGGGGCCTGGTGGAGGCTGCCCCTGCACTGCTGGGGGGTAGGGGTGGTGGGAGACATGAGTGGGGGCCTGGTGGAGGCTGCCCCTGGTGGCTGGGTGGTGGGGGTGCTCGGAGACATCGTTGGGGGCCTGGTGGAGGCTGCCGCTGCACTGCTTGGGGGGTGGGGGGTGGGAGACATGGGTGGGGGCCTGGTGGAGGCTGGCCCTGGGGAGTGGGGGGTGGGGGTGGTGGGAGACATGGGTGGGGGCCTGGTGGAGGGTGCCCCTGCACTGCTGGGGGGTGTTGGTGGTGGGAGACATGGGTGGGGGTCTGGTGGAGGCTGCCCCTGCACTGCTGGGGAGTGAGGGTGGTGGGGAGACATGGGTGGGGCCTGCTGGCGGTGCCCCACAGTGCTGGGGGGTGGGGGTGGTGGGGAACATGAGTTGGACATGGGTGAGGGCCTGCTGGCAGGTGCCCCACAGTGCTGGGGGGTGGGGGTGGTGGGGAACATGAGTTGGACATGGGTGGGGGCCTGCTGGCAGGTGCCCCACAGTGCTGGGGGGTGGGGGTGGTGGGGAACATGAGTTGGACATGGGTGGGGGCCTGCTGGCAGGTGCCCCACAGTGCTGGGGGGTGGGGGTGGTGGGGAACATGAGTTGGACATGGGTGGGGGCCTGCTGGCAGGTGCCCCACAGTGCTGGGGGGTGGGGGTGGTGGGAGACATGGGTGTCGGCCTGGTGGTGGGTGCCCCTGCAATGCTGGGGGGTGGGGGTGGTGGGGAACATGAGTTGGACATGGGTGGGGGCCTGCTGGCAGGTGCCCCACAGTGCTGGGGGGTGGGGGTGGGGGTGGTGGGGAACATGAGTTGGACATGGGTGGGGGCCTGCTGGCAGGTGCCCCACAGTGCTGGGTGGTGGGGGTGGTGGGAGACATGGGTGGGGGCCTGGTGGAGGCTGCCCTTGCACTGCTGGGAGGTGGGGGTGGTGGGAGACATGGGTGGGGGCCTGGTGGAGGCTGCCCCTGCACTGCTGGGGGGTGGGGGTGGTGGGAGACATGGGTGGGGGCCTGGTGGAGGCTGCCCCTGGTGGCTGGGTGGTGGGGGTGCTCAGAGACATGGGTGGGGGCCTGGTGGAGGCTGCCCCTACACTGCTGGGGGGGTGGGGGGGGTGGGAGACATGGGTGGGGCCTGGTGGAGGCTGGCCCTCGGGAGTGGGGGGTGGGGGTGGTGGGAGACATGGGTGGGGGCCTGGTGGAGGCTGCCCCTGGCTGCTGGGGGTTGGCGGTGGTGGGAGACATGGGTGGGGCCTGCTGGCAGGTGCCCCACAGTGCTGGGGGGTGGGGGTGGTGGGGAACATGAGTTGGACATGGGTGGGGGCCTGCTGGCAGGTGCCCCACAGTGCTGGGGGTGGGGGGTGGTGAGGAACATGAGTTGGACATGGGTGGGTGCCTGCTGGCAGGTGCCCCACAGTGCTGGGGAGTGGGGGTGGTTGGAGACATGGGTGGGGGCCTGGTGGAGGCTGCCCCTGCACTGCTGGGGGGTGGGGGTGGTGGGAGACATGGGTGGGGGCCTGGTGGTGGCTGCCCCTGCACTGCTGGGGAGTGAGGGTGGTGGGAGACATGGGTGGGGCCTGCTGGCAGGTGCCCCACAGTGCTGGGGGGTGCGGGTGGTGGGGAACATAAGTTGGACATGGGTGGGGGCCTGCTGGCAGGTTCCCCACAGTGCTGGGGGGTGGGGGTGGTGGGGAACATGAGTTGGACATGGGTGGGGGCCTGCTGGCAGGTGCCCCACAGTGGTGGGGGTGGTGGGGAACATGAGTTGGACATGGGTGGGGGCCTGCTGGCAGGTGCCCCACAGTGCTGGGGGGTGGAGGGTGGTGGGAGACATGGGTGGAGGCCTGGTGGAGGCTGCCCCTGCACTGCTGGAGGGTGGGGGTGGTGGGAGACATGGGTGGGGGCCTGGTGGAGGCTGCCCCTGCACTGCTGGGGGGTAGGGGTGGTGGGAGACATGAGTGGGGGCCTGGTGGAGGCTGCCCCTGGTGGCTGGGTGGTGGGGGTGCTCGGAGACATGGTTGGGGGCCTGGTGGAGGCTGCCCCTGCACTGCTGGGGGGTGGGGGGTGGGAGACATGGGTGGGGGCCTGGTGGAGGGTGGCCCTGGGGAGTGGGGGGTGGGTTTGGTGGGAGACATGGCTGGGGGCCTGGTGGAGGCTGCCCCTGGCTGCTGGGGGTTGGGGGTGGTGGGAGACATGGGTGGGGGCCTGATGGAGGCTGCCCCTGCATTGCTGGGGGGTGGGGGTGGTGGGAGACATGGGTGGGGCCTGCTGGCAGGTGCCCCACAGTGCTGGGGGGTGGGGGTGGTGGGGAACATGAGTTGGACATGGGTGGGGGCCTGCTGGCAGGTGCCCCACAGTGCTGGGGGGTGGGGGTGGTGGGGAACATGAGTTGGACATGGGTGGGGCCTGCTGGCAGGTGCCCCACAGTGCTGGGGGGGTGGGGGTGGTGGGGAACATGAGTTGGACATGGGTGGGGGCCTGCTGGCAGGTGCCCCACAGTGCTGGGGGGTGGGGGGTGGTGGGAGACATGGGTGGGGGCCTGGTGGAGGCTGCCCCTTCACTGCTGGGAGGTGGGGGTGGTGGGAGACATGGGTGGGGGCCTGGTGGAGGCTGCCCCTGCACTGCTGGGGGGTGGGGGGGGTGGGAGAAATGGGTGGGGGCCTGGTGGAGGCTGCCCCTGGTGGCTGGGTGGTGGGGGTGCTCGGAGACATGGGTGGGGGTCTGGTGGAGGCTGCCCCTGCACTGCTGGGGAGTGAGGGTGGTGGGAGACATGGGTGGGGCCTGCTGGCGGTGCCCCACAGTGCTGGGGGGTGGGGGTGGTGGGGAACATGAGTTGGACATGGGTGAGGGCCTGCTGGCAGGTGCCCCACAGTGCTGGGGGGTGGGGGTGGTGGGGAACATGAGTTGGACATGGGTGGGGGCCTGCTGGCAGGTGCCCCACAGTGCTGGGGGGTGGGGGTGGTGGGGAACATGAGTTGGACATGGGTGGGGGCCTGCTGGCAGGTGCCCCACAGTGCTGGGGGGTGGGGGTGGTGGGAGACATGGGTGTCGGCCTGGTGGTGGGTGCCCCTGTAATGCTGGGGGTTGGGGGTGGTGGGGAACATGAGTTGGACATGGGTGGGGGCCTGCTGGCAGGTGCCCCACAGTGCTGGGGGTGGGGGTGGGGGTGGTGGGGAACATGAGTTGGACATGGGTGGGGGCCTGCTGGCAGGTGCCCCACAGTGCTGGGTGGTGGGGGTGGTGGGAGACATGGGTGGGGGCCTGGTGGAGGCTGCCCTTGCACTGCTGGGAGGTGGGGGTGGTGGGAGACATGGGTGGGGGCCTGGTGGAGGCTGCCCCTGCACTGCTGGGGGGTGGGGGTGGTGGGAGACATGGGTGGGGGCCTGGTGGAGGCTGCCCCTGGTGGCTGGGTGGTGGGGGTGCTCGGAGACATGGGTGGGGGCCTGGTGGGGGCTGCCCCTACACTGCTGGGGGGTGGAGGGGGGTGGGAGACATGGGTGGGGCCTGGTGGAGGCTGGCCCTCGGGAGTGGGGGGTGGGGGTGGTGGGAGACATGGGTGGGGGCCTGGTGGAGGCTGCCCCTGGCTGCTGGGGGTTGGCGGTGGTGGGAGACATGGGTGGGGCCTGCTGGCAGGTGCCCCACAGTGCTGGGGGGTGGGGGTGGTGGGGAACATGAGTTGGACATGGGTGGGGGCCTGCTGGCAGGTGCCCCACAGTGCTGGGGGTGGGGGTGGTGAGGAACATGAGTTGGACATGGGTGGGTGCCTGCTGGCAGGTGCCCCACAGTGCTGGGGAGTGGGGGTGGTGGGAGACATGGGTGGGGGCCTGGTGGAGGCTGCCCCTGCACTGCTGGGGTGTGGGGGTGGTGGGAGACATGGGTGGGGGCCTGGTGGAGGCTGCCCCTGCACTGCTGGGGAGTGAGGGTGGTGGGAGACATGGGTGGGGCCTGCTGGCAGGTGCCCCACAGTGCTGGGGGGTGCGGGTGGTGGGGAACATAAGTTGGACATGGGTGGGGGCCTGCTGGCAGGTTCCCCACAGTGCTGGGGGGTGGGGGGTGGTGGGGAACATGAGTTGGACATGGGTGGGGGCCTGCTGGCAGGTGCCCCACAGTGGTGGGGGTGGTGGGGAACATGAGTTGGACATGGGTGGGGGCCTGCTGGCAGGTGCCCCACAGTGCTGGGGGGTGGAGGGTGGTGGGAGACATGGGTGGAGGCCTGGTGGAGGCTGCCCCTGCACTGCTGGAGGGTGGGGGTGGTGGGAGACATGGGTGGGGGCCTGGTGGAGGCTGCCCCTGCACTGCTGGGGGGTAGGGGTGGTGGGAGACATGAGTGGGGGCCTGGTGGAGGCTGCCCCTGGTGGCTGGGTGGTGGGGGTGCTCGGAGACATGGTTGGGGGCCTGGTGGAGGCTGCCCCTGCACTGCTGGGGGGTGGGGGGTGGGAGACATGGGTGGGGGCCTGGTGGAGGGTGGCCCTGGGGAGTGGGGGGTGGGTTTGGTGGGAGACATGGCTGGGGGCCTGGTGGAGGCTGCCCCTGGCTGCTGGGGGTTGGGGGTGGTGGGAGACATGGGTGGGGGCCTGATGGAGGCTGCCCCTGCATTGCTGGGGGGTGGGGGTGGTGGGAGACATGGGTGGGGCCTGCTGGCAGGTGCCCCACAGTGCTGGGGGGTGGGGGTGGTGGGGAACATGAGTTGGACATGGGTGGGGGCCTGCTGGCAGGTGCCCCACAGTGCTGGGGGGTGGGGGTGGTGGGGAACATGAGTTGGACATGGGTGGGGCCTGCTGGCAGGTGCCCCACAGTGCTGGGGGGTGGGGGTGGTGGGGAACATGAGTTGGACATGGGTGGAGGCCTGCTGGCAGGTGCCCCACAGTGCTGGGGGGTGGGGGGTGGTGGGAGACATGGGTGGGGGCCTGGTGGAGGCTGCCCCTGCACTGCTGGGAGGTGGGGGTGGTGGGAGACATGGGTGGGGGCCTGGTGGAGGCTGCCCCTGCACTGCTGGGGGGTGGGGGGGGGGTGGGAGAAATGGGTGGGGGCCTGGTGGAGGCTGCCCCTGGTGGCTGGGTGGTGGGGGTGCTCGGAGACATGGGTGGGGGCCTGGTGGAGGCTGCCCCTACACTGCTGGGGGGTGGGGGGGTGACAGACATGGGTGGGGGCCTGGTGGAGGCTGGCCCTGGGGAGTGGGGGGTGGGGGTTGTGGGAGACATGGGTGGGGGCCTGGTGGAGGCTGCCCCTGGCTGCTGGGGGTTGGCGGTGGTGGGAGACATGGGTGGGGCCTGCTGGCAGGTGCCCCACAGTGCTGGGGGGTGGGGGGGTGGGGAATATGAGTTGGACATGGGTGGGGGCCTGCTGGCAGGTGCCCAACAGTCCTGGGGGGTGGGGGTGGTGGGGAACATGAGTTGGACATGGGTGGGGGCCTGCTGGCAGGTGCCCCACAGTGCTGGGGGGTTGGGGTGGTGGGGAACATGAGTTGGACATGGGTGGGGGCCTGCTGGCAGGTGCCCCACAGTGCTGGGGGTGGGGGTGGTGGGGAACATGAGTTTGACATGGGTGGGTGCCTGCTGGCAGGTGCCCCACAGTGCTGGGGAGTGGGGGTGGTGGGAGACATGGGTGGGGGCCTCTTGGAGGCTGCCCCTGCACTGCTGGGGGGTGGGGGTGGTGGGAGACATGGGTGGGGGCCTGGTGGAGGCTGCCCCTGCACTGCTGGGGAGTGGGGGTGGTGGGAGACATGGGTGGGGCCTGCTGGTAGGTGCCCCACAGTGCTGGGGGGTGAGGGTGGTGGGGAACATGAGTTGGACATGGGTGGGGGCCTGCTGGCAGGTGCCCCACAGTGCTGGGGGGTGGAGGGTGGTGGGAGACATGGGTGGAGGCCTGGTGGAGGCTGCCCCTGCACTGCTGGAGGGTGGGGGTGGTGGGAGACATGGGTGGGGGCCTGGTGGAGGCTGCCCCTGCACTGCTGGGGGGTAGGGGTGGTGGGAGACATGAGTGGGGGCCTGGTGGAGGCTGCCCCTGGTGGCTGGGTGGTGGGGGTGCTCGGAGACATGGTTGGGGGCCTGGTGGAGGCTGCCCCTGCACTGCTGGGGGGTGGGGGGTGGGAGACATGGGTGGGGGCCTGGTGGAGGGTGGCCCTGGGGAGTGGGGGGTGGGTTTGGTGGGAGACATGGCTGGGGGCCTGGTGGAGGCTGCCCCTGGCTGCTGGGGGTTGGGGGTGGTGGGAGACATGGGTGGGGGCCTGATGGAGGCTGCCCCTGCATTGCTGGGGGGTGGGGGTGGTGGGAGACATGGGTGGGGCCTGCTGGCAGGTGCCCCACAGTGCTGGGGGGTGGGGGTGGTGGGGAACATGAGTTGGACATGGGTGGGGGCCTGCTGGCAGGTGCCCCACAGTGCTGGGGGGTGGGGGTGGTGGGGAACATGAGTTGGACATGGGTGGGGCCTGCTGGCAGGTGCCCCACAGTGCTGGGGGGTGGGGGTGGTGGGGAACATGAGTTGGACATGGGTGGGGGCCTGCTGGCAGGTGCCCCACAGTGCTGGGGGGTGGGGGGTGGTGGGAGACATGGGTGGGGGCCTGGTGGAGGCTGCCCCTGCACTGCTGGGAGGTGGGGGTGGTGGGAGACATGGGTGGGGGCCTGGTGGAGGCTGCCCCTGCACTGCTGGGGGGGGGGGGGTGGGAGAAATGGGTGGGGGCCTGGTGGAGGCTGCCCCTGGTGGCTGGGTGGTGGGGGTGCTCGGAGACATGGGTGGGGGCCTGGTGGAGGCTGCCCCTACACTGCTGGGGGGTGGGGGGGTGGGAGACATGGGTGGGGGCCTGGTGGAGGCTGGCCCTGGGGAGTGGGGGGTGGAGGTTGTGGGAGACATGGGTGGGGGCCTGGTGGAGGCTGCCCCTGGCTGCTGGGGGTTGGCGGTGGTGGGAGACATGGGTGGGGCCTGCTGGCAGGTGCCCCACAGTGCTGGGGGGTGGGGGGGTGGGGACTATGAGTTGGACATGGGTGGGGGCCTGCTGGCAGGTGCCCAACAGTCCTGGGGGGTGTGGGTGGTGGGGAACATGAGTTGGACATGGGTGGGGGCCTGCTGGCAGGTGCCCCACAGTGCTGGGGGGTTGGGGTGGTGGGGAACATGAGTTGGACATGGGTGGGGGCCTGCTGGCAGGTGCCCCACAGTGCTGGGGGTGGGGGTGGTGGGGAACATGAGTTTGACATGGGTGGGTGCCTGCTGGCAGGTGCCCCACAGTGCTGGGGAGTGGGGGTGGTGGGAGACATGGGTGGGGGCCTCTTGGAGGCTGCCCCTGCACTGCTGGGGGGTGGGGGTGGTGGGAGACATGGGTGGGGGCCTGGTGGAGGCTGCCCCTGCACTGCTTGGGAGTGGGGGTGGTGGGAGACATGGGTGGGGCCTGCTGGTAGGTGCCCCACAGTGCTGGGGGGTGAGGGTGGTGGGGAACATGAGTTGGACATGGGTGGGGGCCTGCTGGCAGGTGCCCCACAGTGGTGGGGGTGGTGGGGAACATGAGTTGGACATTGGTGGGGGCCTGCTGGCAGGTGCCCCACAGTGCTGGGGGGTGGGGGGTGGTGGGAGACATGGGTGGGGGCCTGGTGGAGGCTGCCCCTGCACTGCTGGGGGTGGGGGTGGTGGGAGACATGGGTGGGGGCCTGGTGGAGGCTGCCCCTGCACTGCTGGGGGGTGGGGGTGGTGGGAGACATGGGTGGGGGCCTGGTGGAGGCTGCCCCTGCACTGCCTGGGGGGTGGGGGGGTGGGAGACATGGGTGGGGGCCTGGTGGAGGCTGCCCCTGGTGGCTGGGTGGTGGGGGTGCTCAGAGACATGGGTGGGGGCCTGGTGGAGGCTGCCCCTGCACTGCTGGGGGGTGGGGGGGGTGGGAGACATGAGTGGGGGCCTGGTGGAGGCTGGCCCTGGGGAGTGGGGGGTGGGGGTGGGGGGAGGCATGGGGGCCTGGTGGAGGCTGCCCCTGGCTGCTGGGGGTTGGGGGTGGTGCGAGACATGGGTGCGGGCCTGGTGGAGGCTGCCCCTGCACTGCTGGGGAGTGGGGGTGGTGGGAGACATGGGTGGGGCCTGCTGGCAGGTGCCCCACAGTGCTGGGGGTGGGGGTGGTGGGGAACATGAGTTGGACATGGGTGGGGGCCTGCTGGCAGGTGCCCCACAGTGCTGGGGGGTGGGGGTGGTGGGGAACATGAGTTGGACATGGGTGGGGGCCTGCTGGCAGGTGCCCCACAGTGCTGGGGGGTGGGGGTGGTGGGGAACATGAGTTGGACATGGGTGGGGGTCTGCTGGCAGGTGCCCCACAGTGCTGGGGGGGTGGGGGTGGTGGGAGACATGGGTGGGGGCCTGGTGGTGGGTGCCCCTGCACTGCTGGGGGGTGGGGGTGGTGGTGAACATGAGTTGGACATGGGTGGGGGCCTGCTGGCAGGTGCCCCACAGTGCTGGGGGTTGGGGGTGGTGGGGAACATGAGTTGGACATGGGTGGGGGCCTGCTGGCAGGTGCCCCACAGTGCTGGGGGGTGGGGGGTGGTGGGAGACATGGGTGGGGGCCTGGTGGAGGCTGCCCCTGCACTGCTGGGGGGTGGGGGTGGTGGGAGACATGGGTGGGGGCCTGTTGGAGGCTGCCCCTGCACTGCTGGGTGATGGGGGTGGTGGGAGACATGGGTGGGGGCCTGGTGGAGGCTGCCCCTGGTGGCTGGGTGGTGGGGGTGCTCGGAGACATGGGCGGGGGACTGGTGGAGGCTGCCCCTGCACTGCTGGGGGGTGGGGGGGTGGGAGACATCGGTGGGGGCCTGGTGGAGGCTGGCCCTGGAGAGTGGGGGGTGGGGGTGGTGGGAGACATGGGTGGGGGCCTGGTGGAGGCTGCCCCTGGCTGCTGGGGGTTGGCAGTGGTGGGAGACATGAGTGGGGCCTGCTGGCAGGTGCCCCACATTGCTGGGGGGTGGGGGTGGTGGGGAACATGAGTTGGACATGGGTGGGGGCCTGCTGGCAGGTGCCCCACAGTGCTGGGGGGTGGGGGTGGTGGGAGATATGGGTGGGGGCCTGCTGGCAGGTGCCCCACAGTGCTGGGGGGTGGGGGTGGTGGGGAACATGAGTTGGACATGGGTGGGGGCCTGCTGGCAGGTGCCCCACAGTGCTGGGGAGTGGGGGTGGTGGGGAACATGAGTTGGACATGGGTGGGGGCCTGCTGGCAGGTGCCCCACAGTGCTGGGGGGTGGGGGTGGTGGGAGACATGGGTGGGGGCCTGGTGGAGGCTGCCCCTGCACTGCTGGGGTGTGGGGGTGGTGGGAGACATGGGTGGAGGCCTGGTGGAGGCTGCCCCTGCACTGCTGGGGAGTGGGGTGGTGGGAGACGTGGTTGGGGCCTGCTGGCAGGTGCCCCACAGTGCTGGGGGGTGGGGGTGGTGGGGAACATGAGTTGGACATGGGTGGGGGCCTGCTGGCAGGTGCCCCACAGTGCTGGGGGGTGGGGTGGTGGGGAACATGAGTTGGACATGGGTGGGGGCCTGCTGGCAGGTGCCCCACAGTGCTGGGGGGTGGGGGTGGTGGGGAACATGAGTTGGACATGGGTGGGGGCCTGCTGGCAGGTGCCCCCTCAGTGCTGGGGGGTGGGGGTGGTAGGGAACATGAGTTGGACATGGGTGGGGGTCTGCTGGCAGGTGCCACACAGTGCTGGGGGGTGGGGGTGGTGGGAGACATGGGTGGGGGCCTGGTGGAGGCTGCCCCTGCACTTCTTGGGGGTGGGGGTGGTGGGAGACATGGGTGGGGGCCTGGTGGAGGCTGCCCCTGGTGGCTGGGTGGTGGGGGTGCTCGGAGACATGGGCGGGGGCCTGGTGGAGGCTGCCCCTGCACTGCTGGGGGGTGGGGGGGTGGGTGACATGGGTGTGGGCCTGGTGGAGGCTGTCCCTGGGGAGTGGGGGGTGGGGGTGGTGGGAGACATGGGTGGGGGCCTGGTGGAGGCTGCCCCTGGCTGCTGGGGGTTGGCGGTGGTGGGAGACATGGGTGGGGCCTGCTGGCAGGTGCCCCACAGTGCTGGGGTGTGGGGGTGGTGGGGAACATGAGTTGGACATGGGTGGGGGCCTGCTGGCAGGTGCCCCACAGTGCTGGGGGGTGGGGGTGGTGGGGAACATGTGTTGGACATGGGTGAGGGCCTGCTGGCAGGAGCCCCACAGTGCTGGGGGGTGGGGGTGGTGGGAGACATGGGTGGGGGCCTGGTGGAGGCTGCCCCTGCACTGCTGGGGGGTGGGGGTGGTGGGAGACATGGGTGGGGGCCTGGTGGAGGCTGCCCCTGCACTGCTGGGGGGTGGGGGTGGTGGGAGACATGGGTGGGGGCCTGGTGGAGGCTGCCCCTGGTGGCTGGGGGGTGGGGGTGCTGGGAGACATGGGTGGGGGCCTGGTGGAGGCTGCCCCTGAACTGCTGGGGGGTGGGGGTGGTGGGAGACATGGGTGGGGGCCTGGTGGAGGCTGCCCCTGGTGGCTGGGGGGTGGGGGTGGTGGGAGACGTGGGTGGGGGCCTGGCGGAGGCTGCCCCTGCACTGCTGGGGGGGTGGGGGTGCTGGGAGACATGGGTGGGGGCCTGGTGGTGGGTGCCCCTGGTGGCTGGGGGTGCAGGGGGACATGCGTTGGTGGGCAGTAGTGCAAGTTGACATGTGGGTTGGCTGGTGGGCATGGCCATGGTGGATGGGGTGCCTGCAGGACATGTGCTGGGTAGGCCCCTGTGGTGTGAGTCACCTGCAGGGGCCGTGGAGAGTGTAAAGGGAACACCTGGGAGGACCCACACGTGCAATTCACGTGTGCTGCTCCCGGCGCAGTCCCTGTAATACACGTACCCTGATGAGATTGCGTGTGCAACTTCCCGCGCGCCCCCGAAATACACGTACCCCGCTCAATCGCGTCTGTAACTTCCCACACGCCCCCGAAATACACGTACCCCGCTCAATCGCGTGTGTGACTTCCCGCGCGCCCCCGAAATCCACGTACCCCGCTCAATCGCGTGTGTAACTTCCCGCGCGCCCCCGAAATACACGTACCCCGCTCAATCGCGTGTGTAACTTCCCGCGCGCCCCCGAAATACACGTACCCCACTCAATCGCATGTGTAACTTCCCGCGCGCCCCCGAAATAAACGTACCCCGCTCGCACAGGCCCAATTGCTGTATGTTGCCACTTTTGTGATGCGCTGGGACTCTACCGCCTGCCTTCGTGTGGTGGACGTGTCTCAGCTTGTGCATGTCTTTGGCTGTGCGTGGCTTTGCCCTATTCGATTCCATGAATACGTGTGGTTCGAGTGCGTGTGGGCGTTCCGTCTGCTTCCCTGCAGTACATCCCCAGTTACGCCCTTATTTTCGCACATTGTTCCCCATTCCGCGCGTTGCGCCCCGTGTCCCGCCCACTTTCTGGTGTATGCGCCGAGGTTGTGCGCTTTCAATGTGCGTGTCGCGCACGCCTTTCGGGATGTTGCAGTGACTTGTGCGCCATGCACGGGTTTGGCGCACATCCCGATGTGTACACGCGAAGGGACTTCCATGAATCGCACGCGTGTGCGTGCGCCTGTTTTTTTCCGCTTGCGCCTGCTTGCGCCTGCTTGCGCGAAGATTTTCGGCGCACGTTTGTTCCATGAATCAGCCCCTAAGACTGCACCAATTCCCTATGTTGAATATTTGATAACCTGCATTCTCAACATGGACATACTATATTTTTGAGATGATGGAATAGCTGAAGCCATCAGCGGGCCCTCCTTTTTTGAAATTGTACAGACAAGTTTGACAGAGAACCCAAAAATTATTAGTGACACATTGTTGAGGTTTAAAAATAAACATTTTAGGAAACTCATGTATAGTCATCTACTCAAGAAATACTTGTGAGCTTTATCCTTTGTGCCTATTAACAACATATCTAATATGACACTTGAGATAGAACTTAGACAGTTTTATGGAAGATAAAATGACAAGATTTTTTTGAGGGGCTTGCAACTCAAGCTCCCCAGACAGGAGTCACATCTTTTCATTCACCACCTACTTTCATTACCACCAACAACGTGGTTTTTAAAGAAGTGCTAATCTTTTAAAAGAGTATCTTAAAAGGTTTGGACTGCATATACAAGGAACTCCAACGTATGCGTAAATTCAGTTTTTGAAAAAAGAAAAAAGAGGTCCTGAAATACTTACAGAATGACCCCAACATTGTCACTAAGAGCACCAATAAAGGCGAAGGGATTATCTTGATGGATAGTGTGAATTATGATGATGAGGTTTTTAAAATCTTGGGAAACAGGGAAACATATAGTCCCATACAGAGTAACCCAGTCAAGAACATCAAAGATCAGATCCAGTGCATTGCCAAATCAGGAAGGGAATCTGGATTTCTTACCAATAAAGAAATGTAACTTCTCAATATGATTCACCCTACGATATTACATTTTTATATACTCCATAAAATACACCATGGATTAGTGAATCCTTTGGCACAGCCCATAGTGTCCCTCTGTGGCACTATTTTGGAGCCAGTAGGGAAATATTTTGATTTCTTTCTAAAAACCCATCGCTTTTGAAACTCCAACCATTCTAGCAGATGTCAGCGATGCCATTAACAAAATTGAAGGTATGCTCTTCACATGGATCATCATCTTTTAGCAATCCTGGATGTGGAAGCATTGATTGCATGCAAGGAATATTTGATTCAAAGAAGTGCCCAGCACAATCTACCTAGCACAGTTGGAACTTTTTTACATTGCTCTGAGTGAAACCTATTGTTGGTCAAAGATTAATATTATTTACAGATCAAGGGGACCGCGATGGGGGCAACCTTTGCCACCAACCTAACTAATCTCTACATGTCCAAATTAGAAGAATTGTACATCCCGACCAGCACCAATCCTTTCCCAGCAGCCATCGGATGGTTAAACAAATATATTGACAATATCCTTTTGATTTTAAATACAAGGGCAGTAGACATTGATGATTTTATGTGTGGATCAATGAACGCAATCACAACTTTAGGTTTACACTAAGGACAGTTTTTCCATAGCATTTTAAGACCTACTCATAAAAGTATTCAATGGAAACAGGTAGTGATCCTTTACAGAAAGACCATGCACAGAAAAACAACACCATCCTTCAGTTTCCATCCCACAGATCTGACAGAGAATGTGCCACATGGGCAGTTTTTACATATTAGGAGAAATTGTACCTTGACTCAGGAGTATCCACAACACATGGTTAAGAGTCCCAAAAAAAGAGCCCATAATCGAAACAGACTTACTCTATTTGAAAAATCCAATTCCAAACCTGACACTTCGAAAATAGTTTGTGTCACCATGTTTGGTCCTCATGGAGCAATGACATGAAACGATTCAGAAAAATTGGCACATTTTACAGCTTGGAACATGAGCTGCCATTGTTTTTCTTTTAAAAAGGCAAAAACAGAAAACATATGGTTAAAGCTTACAGATAAACTGTGAAACAACCATAAAATTTGAGAACATGTTTTGGTTTACCACAAGTGAACGGACACTTCCCTTTTGGTAGTTTTTCGGTGTGCAAATGTACAGAGTCCCAAACTAAGCTTTGTGATGAATCCTGCGTATCACTCACTAAAACCCAGTCTAAAGTCTCCTCCCAGGTGGCCAGAGAAAGGCAGATGTTTCCTGGTCCTGACTTTGTGGGTGGTATACTGCGAGGGGGTCACCTGGAAGGAGATAAGGCCCAGTGTGTTGAGGAGATCCAGTTGGATGAGATACAGTATTTATCTCTAAAAGGGAAGGACATTTTAAAGGTACCATGACATGTAATGGCTTATTGTTGTTATGATGTGTCTGAACCACACATTAAACCTGTTGATGTGGGTAAAGCTAGTGTAACATCTTCAAATATTCTAAGGAAGGAAAGACTGGTTGAGACTAAAAATTGCCCTTATTCCCAGATGTTATGTTATGGTATGTTATATTATGTTGACATACCACACACTGCTACTACCCTGGGGCAGTCTCCAGGAGCTGCTGACATGGCTCTGCAAGAAAGAGGACGGAGTTGGTTCATAAGGGTAGAAGAATATGATAGAATAGGTCCAGAACTAGGAGAAACAGGTGTCTGTGTGTGTTGGGTTGCAAATGGGTTGTTTGCGTGGCTTGTTGTATCTGTAAGGTTGGGGCCCAAATGCCTGGGTTGTTTGTTGTATGTGAATATTATGTTGGGTGTGTGTTTGTGTGTTTTATGTGCACATTGGCTGCTGTTTAAGGCTGTGGTTGAGTGCACTGGTTTGTGTATCCATAAGGGTTAGGCACAGTGCCTGGGTTTTTTGTTGTATCTCAATGTCTGTCATTATGGTGGGTGTGTTTTTGTGTGTTTTATGTGTACATTGGCTGGTGTTTAAGGTTATATTAGTGCATATTGGCTTGTTGTGTCTGTAGGGGTATGGGCCAATGCCTGGGATTGTTGTTGTATGAAAGTGTTAATTACGTTGGGTGTGTGTTTGTGTGTAATTTGGGCATGTATAGCACAGGGGAAATGTGTAGGAGGGGAGCGGGAGTGGGGGATTAGTACATTGGGTACTCTCAATGCTCGGTTGGTAATTTCATGATTCTATCTAAGTGTGACACATGGCTAATATTCACTATTCGATCTTAATGTGACACATGGCTAATCTTACCAAATATACCTAAGTATGACGCATGGCTGATCTTTACAAATCTATCTAAGTGTAACGGATCACTAATCTCCACAATTGTATCTAAATGTGACACATTGCTAATCTTCTGCTAATCGTCACAATTCCATCTAATCGTGACTCATGGCTAATTGTCAACATTCTATCAAAATGTGAGGCAAGGCTAATCGTCACAGTTCTATCTAAATGTGACACATGCCTAATCTTCACAATTCTCTCTAAATGTGACTGCATGGCTAATCTTCACAAATCTAATGTGACACATGGCAGAAGTACAGAGACAGGAAACCTATAAATGATGTTTTACAGGAACTGCTTTGTCCTTTTCAATTACACTCTTGTAACCTTTCCTTAAATGGATTAAAGAGAAACACATTTGCATTTAAAAATAAAAGAAATGATAAGAAAACCTAATTCTTTTGGTTGGGACAAGTCCCATAATCATCTAAGTACTGGGAGAGAAAGAGGGCCCAAGAGCAGTGCTGCATGATTAATCAGTTTGTTAAGCATAATGACCTACATCTGAAGGGAGCCGAGTGGCTTAAAAGGCCCCTTCAGGGGCTGGCCATTAGATGGTGATGGAGTATCAGCAGCAGAGCAGAAACACATTGTTGGCAATATAAGCAGAAGATGGTGGGAAGAAGAGACTCTGGGACTTTGACCAAGCAGATTTCAGCTGCCTGTCCTGAGAGAGTTTTGTTCCCCTTAAATCTGAGGTGCAGAGGTTGTGCAGCAGACGGCGTGAAGGAAGACTGCTTTTCCCCATGTGAGCTGATTGCAGAGATTGCGCAGCAAGAAGCGTGTTAGATACTGTGGCTGAAAGTTTGCAAACAGCCAGGGGTCTCAGGAGCGAGAGGAGCTCCATGACTGCGTGCTAGGGATGAAGACCCCTCAATGATGAAGGGTGTGTGTCCAGAAGAAGCCAGAAGCAGTTGAAGTCCTGCAGCAGGTGAATAGAGCAAGACAGAAGCCAGTGAGTGTTACCGAGCAGTCTGAACCCCTTCGTGAACAAAGGCAGGCAACTGTAGCCAAGCATAATAACTTACGTAGGAGTGAAAGCAGTTATACACTGATGGTTGATTGTCAAACAATGGAAAGTTACAGAATTAGCAATCGCATGTGAGGAAAAATTCTTCCAAAGCACTTGCATAAGAGTAAAACACTCTGAACCACATCAATTGATTCTTACACCCTATAAAACAGATTAAAGACTGGTTGTGTGTGCTTAAGAATAACTCTGAGGTAAAGGTCAACCAACAAGTCAATTATGACAATGTTGAAGATGATATAGCACTGAACTTAAGTGATTGGACATTGAACTGTGAATTTTAAAGGAACCAGCATTTCCCATGCCAACAGTGAAACTGGAATTGCCCAAGCTAAAAGTGAAAAAAGTAGTTTTCTTCCAAAGGAAAGCATGGTGCAAGAATTGTCCTAAACCAAAAGAGTACACGCACTGCTCAAGGCAAGAGTTGTACATGATTTGTTTTCAGCCAAAAGAGACTAACAAAAGGCATACCAGTGAGCTGCTTTGGTGATGGAAAACAAAGAGGCAAATGCAAAGCTGTAAAAAGGTGAAGCCTGCTGAAAGTAAATGTTCCCTAAAAATTGGTATAACTCACATTACTAAAGCCATAAGGAGGAAAGGTCAAATCACATCCTTAAGGGCAAATGTTGTTGTTGTGGCAGAAAGACAAGGGTGGCAAAGAGGCTGCCATGATTGGCAAAGAGGCTGCCACTTTGACAAAGTGAGCCAGAAGATAGGTGGCTTGCTTACTTTGAAGTATTCAGGGGCATTAAAGTGGATCTTGACTTTTCTGAAAAAGTGCTTCAAAGTCACAACGTTTCTGACTGTTGAAACTGTGATAAATCTTGTGTTGTCAGTAGATTTAAAACTTCAGAAGCACAGCAGAATGTGGAACGCTATGGGGCAGACGGGTAGACATGCATGGTGAATCTTTACAGAAGATAGCCTGATGTATGAAGTATTCAGGTGGAATAAGTGGTGCTGGGAAGTCACCCTCAAAAAGATATACAATTCTAAATCATAAAGAGAGACTTGAGAAGTGCTTTTAAGAGGCTGTGCTTCTTTTATCTTCCCACAGGCGTGTTTCTTTGAATCTGACAAGGAACCACATTTCTCCTATAACATTTCTAAGTTGTGGAAAAGCATCATGGCCCAGAACCTCATTGATGCAATTTGCTGAAGTGGAAATTATTATTAGGGAAGAAGAAGAAATCTTTTGGTGGTTGAACATTGTTTAAAGGAACTTTCTGTTGACAAAATGAAGGAGTCAAGAACTGAGTTGGAACTTTGTTGCAAACTCAAATGTCCTTGTTTCTTTATGTTAAATATTGGAACTGAACTTAATTTGAAACCTGGGGAAGGGAAGCTCTCCCAGGTTATAAAGAGAGACTGTAACTATTTGAGAAATATCATTATCGATGTTTGTTGTGAATTGTCATATATTTTCTTGTGTGTTTTATGCTTAAGTGAGAGAGCCAGATATCTTTGTTAGATTGTTTCCTTTAGTTTTTGATAGGCAGGGAAATCCTCATCAGGGTAGGGATAACGAAGCATTTGATGAAATGTATAATTTAATAAAATTGTGTATTTTAAGAAATCATCCAAAAGTTGTCGGCCTCACATTTCTGACTCCTCACAGCTTACAGGTTAAAGGGAAGGAATGGCAATAAAATCTCCATAGTAATTGCAAAAGCAAATTAAAGTCACATTTTTAACACAGATCTAAGATAAGAATGAAATCAAATACAGCCCCCAGTAGAACATTTTGTAAACTTGGGGCACAGTCCAGATGATCCCGTTTCATGGATCATTGATAAAATCAATGTGGTGACAACAAGGCCTTGGTAGATTCACTCGCTTACAGAGAACAAGATTGGATGCACGCTTTGGAAAGCTTTATCCATGGCTTGAATGATAAAGAGGAATGGCAAATCCTCGGTTGTATTTAAGCAGACTCGTAGAGTATTGTTTTCATGTGATATTTCTGTGCAATAGGACTCCATTCAGTAGTTATTCCAGTATCATACTGGAGCCCTATTGAGAGATGTTCAATTAAGTATGAGTTATGACATGTATTCTTAAATAGGAATCACAACCTTATTTACTAATGCCAGTTTAGAGATCTATTTTTTTTCTGTTTCTCCCTCTCTGTCTTAATCTCCATCCTGGGAGGTTTAAATTCCAGTTGTGACACAGACGATATTTCACATTCTGATTAAGGCAACATTCTAGTTTCTCATCTCTCATTCTAATAACCTCAGGATAAAGAGAGTAATTTTCTGTATCAGACAAGGGCAACCGTCTAGTTGTTTTGTTGGGTTTTACATCAGGCTCAGCGACGCTCCTTCACTTCTGGGTCCCGTATGTATTTACACAAGAGTCAGGTTTTAGTTAGTAACAAGGCCCTGTGACTACTTGCTTCATAATTCTGAGAGCCAATCAGAGATTTGGTAATGGCTGTGCCCTGTAGATACCTTTTTCAACAAGGAAAGAAGCCTATTGAAAGGCAAAAAGGTACGAATAGTTGGGGAATAGTGATATATCTTAAATGAAAATGGCTGGAATCTGGCAGAATTTCCCACATTTACAGCAAAGGTTTTTTTTTTGTTTTGTTCACAGAACATTGTTCCACCTTGTGGGGAAGTTGTAGTGACATTCCATGTATTAGGCGGGAGGACACCTCATGATTAGTGTCTCTAGTCTTTTTTGACTGTATTAGGTGCAGCCTAAATAGAAATTTGGTAGATTATTACAACTGTCTTCCCTGTTACATCCTCTGGGTTTTGCTTGAGCAGAAGACGCCTGGATAAATTGAGGTGCATTCATGTAAGTGAATAGTAGAGCCTTTTACCAAGTTGTTCTAGCAGTATGTATATACTGAAAACTATAACTTTATTAGTAGGTTTCCCAAGCCAGTCCTGATGAAAACTCTTTCCCAGCAGGGATTCCAGAGTGGTTGAAACTAGTGAGGGGAGACTTTCCTAGCACCACTTCTATTGCTCATAAATGAAGACAAGACAGGAGAATTAGGAGCCGTCTCAACTATTAGACTGATGTTTCAGGATGTAGTAATTCTCCAATGGGTCACCAATTATGAAGAAATGTTTGTTGCATATGTATATTTTTTTATGCTCTCAGATGTGTTGTACGCAAATTGCACTTTGTGGTTGATGTCATGTTTACTGATTGATGTTTTAGGATTTAGGATAACTCCAATGGGTCAACAATTGTGAACAAATAATTGGCATATATGTATAATTTTGTATGTCCTTAGAGGTGTTACATCCACATTGAACTTTTGCAAATGAATGAACAGTTTGCACTTTATTGCGCAAATTTACTAATTATGTGATATAGTATTGAATTTTATCTCTGTTGCATTAGTATGCTTTGGATGTTGTGTTTTAGACTTCTTTTGTCAAGGGGTATACAAATAAGGTCATCTTTGTATGACATGTGACAATGGGTGACTAAGCCAGCAAGTTTGTGCAGCTTGTGCAAATATATGTATATAATACATTATTGGTTTGAGATTAATGTCACCTTCATTCATGCCTTTTTGGTCAGTTATGTTTAGGCAATGTGACATTTAAGACAATCCTGAGATGATCCTTTACTGTACTCAAGGCAAGATTTCAAATTAGATGAACACTATACATTTTCTTCAGTCATTTAATAATCTATCACATGTTTTATTTCACCTCAACTCATAAACCAAATCCATTAGCAATGGGAGGTCAACAGTAGAGGTCAATGACATTTAGGTGCCCAGTACCAGCACTTTGTCTAGTCAAAGGTAATTTAGAATATGCATTACAAGACATTTTACTTTGAATAGTAGTGACAGAAAGGGAATAGCTAGGCAAAGTGTCCTCTCTCCCCTCTTGTGGCGATCTGCTGTAATAGCGCGCCAAAGAAATCCAAATGCATTTACTCGAGCAAAACTCTCACTTCTAATATGTTAAAACTAAATTAGGTTGTGCATTGCCACTCAAGCTCCGATTGATATACGCTTTGGACATTTTATAGATAAAAGTAAGCTCTGTCAAAATCCTGAAATGGAATTATATGTCACCATGTTAATGAGTACTCACAATTGCTGAACACATTTAAAATCACCAACAACTATCGGAATTCCGTCATTGAATATCTAAAAATGTTAGCCTCGACTGGTAGAATCTAAATTGATAGGTTTAATCAAGGTAGCACATAGTAGTAGGAAATTAGAACATAACAAAATAGGCTTTTTTCAATAAGAAGGGATTTCCTACCACCGTTGGGACTGGAAAGCTTCAACTCTGACCAGTGTGGTGAGTCAGAAGAAGGACTCGGACTACAGTGGGTCATGATTCAAGTGTATTTATTTGAAATGAAAGAAAAATGCCTATCTAGCCTTACCGCTGTGAGGAAGTTTCCCTGCCTAACAAACTAAAAATAATTGTGCTTGTCAAGTCCCTAAAGAAAACATACTTGAGCCTGAGTCCTAACAACTAACTGGCCCTTCCACATAAGAAAACTTTAAACAAAAAAGGAGCCCATAGCAATGGCATCTGCCATTGGCTTCGGCCTGGCCTATTTTCAGTCTCAAAATATAATGCCACGGTTCACAGTCTTCTTGTAGATTCTGTTGAGTAAAATTGAAAATTCCCATGCACTGTTTTATCTTCTCCAATAAAAGTAAGCTCTGTCAGAATCCTGAAATGTAATGATATGTCACCATGTTAATAGGTACTCACAATTGCTGAACACATTTAAAATCACCAACAAGTATCAGAATTCCG
Organism: Ambystoma mexicanum; assembly: GCF_040938575.1. Classification (NCBI taxonomy): domain Eukaryota; kingdom Metazoa; phylum Chordata; class Amphibia; order Caudata; family Ambystomatidae; genus Ambystoma; species Ambystoma mexicanum. The sequence continues at coordinate 868,108,950 of NC_090941.1, read as the reverse complement.
TCATTCAATATCTAAAAATGTTAGCCTCGATTCGTAGAATCTAAATTGATAGGTTTAATCAAGGTAGCACATAGTAGTAGGAAATTAGAACATAACAGAATAGGTTTTTTTCAATAAGAAGGGATTTCCTACTGCCCTTGGGACTGGAAAGCTACAACCCTGACCAGTGTGGTGAGTCAGAAGAAGGACTCGGTCTACAGTGGGTCATGATTCAAGTGTATTTATTTGAAATGAAAGAAAAATACCTATCTAGCCTTACCGCTGTGAGGAAGTTTCCTTGCCTAACAAACTAAAAATAATTGTGCTTGTCCAGTCCCTAAAGAAAACATACTTGAGCCTGAGTCCTAACAACTGGCCCTTCCACATAAGAAAACTTTAAACAAAGAAGGAGACCATAGCAATGGCATCTGCCATTGGCTTCGGCCTGTCCAATTTTCAGTCTCAAAATATAAATGGCACAGTTCACAGTCTTCTTGTAGATTCTGTTGAGTAAAAATAGGAAAATTCCTATGCACTGTTTTATCTTCTCCAATCAAAGACGAAGGAATCTCCTTAAATTAATTTTCTCTGATTTGCCAGGTGTCCATATCCATCAAGGATTACTTTTAACACAATTTTCTATGCCCAACATTCATGTCACTTGGACTCCACCAATTCCTGTGAACCGGCTATCAAAAAACTTAAAAGGCATAGGGTGTCTGAGTGCTTGGGAGTTACAGGTTCCCGTAGCCAAGTTGGCTTTTCAAACCTTTTTGCAGACTGTTCATACTCCTTTCCGTCTGTTTAACGTAACACTTATGTTTGTCTGACTTTATCAGTTCCTCTTACCTTTGCTGGCTTTCTAAGATGTGGCATAAAGCATGAGCATTTCTTTCACTCTGTTTTAAATAGGTTGTAGGCCTGTTGAGCTCTCTCAGGCTCTCATACCTTTTGTCAGCTTTTCCAAACTTGGTATAAAGTGTTTGCATAACTTTCTCTCTGCAATACCTAGAGCATGTACCTGTTCCATTCTCTCAAATTCGTGTACCTTTGTAGGCATTCCAAAACAGGTTTTTCTCTGTTCCTGATTATCTTGTTTCTGTAACTTTATTGATTTTGCCAATCTTGGAAACCAAAGTACATAGCCTGCACTAGTGTTTTTATTCCGGACAGTTTGCTACCCTGTTGATGCTCGTTTCAGTGGCAAATGGTCTTGCAATGTTGAGCTTGTGAACGCAGACTCCCAACTTTCCTTTGGTGTCGGCGTCAGCTGCAGGGCACCAGGCCCACCACTGCTCTCGGCTGGTAGCATCAACAGCTAAGGGGGTTGTGATTCTGTCTCTGTCTTTCACCTAACCAGAGCCTCTTGCTCGGTCAAAACTACCACCTTTCAGCCTCCATTTAGCAGTCCTCTTTTCCTCCATGCCACTGCTGGATGCAGACACTACAGATGTTCTCATTTTGGTGGGATGACGTCTAACCTCTACGGTGCAAGGAATCTTTGGGTATGTTTCCACATCCCCATATGACACATGTGATCCTTAACACCTCTCCCCCTTTCAGATCTTCTGGGCAGATTAGGTCAGAGCAGACAACAGTCTGCTTGCTCCTAGAATCAGTCATGGCTTTGGCTTGGATGTTGTTAACCCTAAGGTTCTCTTGACTTTGGAAGGGCAGAGGGTTGTTGTACCAAATGTCTTCCACTTACAGACAATCGTCCTGACCCTCTTCTTCTTCTCGCTCCCACTTTTCTGGGCCCACCCATCCTATTTCCACAGGTTCCTCTGTCCGATTATTGGAACAGAGGTAGGCAACATTTCCCTTTCTCCACAGGAGAAACACACACGTAAGGTGAGAACAAGAGGTTTTGACCATCCTGCTTCTGCTCCTGGGGTTCCCTGTAAGGAGAAATAACATTCTCTGGTTAGTCTCATCCTTTGGATGTGGTTTACTGGGGAAAGGCTTTTCAGGTTTTCTTGGAATTTCAGCCACAGAGACTTTAGTAGGTGGTTTGAATTATCTTCATGATTCCACAGAGCTCTGTGCAGCTTTCAAATATTTATATGCTTTTGAGTGGCCTTGGACGATTTCGATTGCAATCTCTAGAGAAGGGTGAGGCTGTTGAAGCACAGCAATTTGGAGAGATGTCGTAAAGCCTGGTTAAATTGCTCCAATGCAATAGCCTCTAATATTTCAGGCAGATTGTTCTTTTCTAGCCATTGGCTCAAAATGTGTTGAATTCTTCCAGCTAATTTTAGTGGGATCTCATTTGATGCAGCTGAGTGTTCCAGAATTTCAGCTGAAAGAACTCCTTGATTTGTCCTACCCCATGTCAGTTATGACTTCCATAATGGTGTTCAGTGTGGCCCTCTTTGTCAATCAGCCTCTGCACGAGTGTCTTGAGTGATGACATAATGAGCCTGGAATCAGAGATTGCTTTGGAAATAAATTTCGAGGAATGGATATCAGGTCTTCTTCGCCCTCGGAATCAATGGGTAGTTGGGTGGAGACGCTGTAAGCCCAGTTTCCTGAAGGTTTTAGGGTTAGTCCTAGTAAACCTTTTAATCCTAAAATTCCTATAAGTGGGAGGTAGTCAATGGGACTGGTCATATGCTATGGACAATGGACTGGCTTTGTGTCCAGTCACTGAAATCCACTTCTGACACCACATGTCGTGAACCAGAAGAAGGTTTGGCCTAATTCTGCTAGCGCTTTAAAAGCCATTCATTGTGCTTTGTTTTAATTACGCCTAAGAGTACTGCGTATATCCCTCGACTCGTCTTTGTTGAGGTGTCCGCCCCCACATGAACCGATTCAAGATATTTTTGCCACCTTGGTTTATTGGTCTACAAATCACATTTGGGTTCTTTTTGGAGACTTACACAGCATTAATGGCTGATCACACCCTCCTTTTTTATTTTATGACCGGTCCGGTGAAGGGCCCTGCCCATTGGTTGAATATAGGAAATCCATTTGTACCTCCCTCCTGAAGAAAGTTCTGTACATGTGACATATGTTCAGACTCTTTAGTGTAAATTGGGTTTCCCCACATCATTTTGAGTCATCACATTCTATGCCAGGGTCTTCCTGAAGAAGTACAGATATGGCTAAAGAAAATTCGAGGGATTGAGATGAATCAATTTCCTGAGATACAGTTGAATATTGTCCATTATTGTCAAATGAAACAAGAAAAGGTGAGAAACAAGGTAGAAGATAGACAAAGAGAGGAAGCAACATTGTCAAAGATATTGGTGAAGGGGGCAATGATCACAAACTTTGGGGGAGAATATTATGAGCAGGAATATCAACAACAAGGGGCAAGTGTATATTCGGCAGGAAGAGGAGAAGGTAGCTATTACCCCGGGGGAGGGGTTATGCACTGAGGTGAAGAGGGTATGGGTTTGGAGGTGAATATTGAAGAGGTTTTGGTGGGACAGGACCATAATTTGGAGGTTTTGGAGAACTGTGTTGGACATGTGGGAAGATTGGCCATTATGCACTGGCAAGTTGGAGCAGAGGGACAATGAACAGAAGATGGCAAAACCCAAGAGTGGGGCCTGTATTCCCCCACAATATTTTGCACAAACACAGCAGGAGCAGGACACATTCCAATAAATGCAACAGCAACCATTTCCATGGCACACCACACAGCCATAGACACAGCTATAAACACAGCTGCAGATACACCAGATGACACAACCACAAGTGCAACAGCAATCACTGAATCCATTACAAATTCAAACACAGCTGTCTGGATAGTGGGACTGAAACCTCTTGCCACAAACTCCAGTTCCAATGACAGGGGGTGAGAGAGTGGTGGGAGGGAATCCCTTTACAGGAACAGGGAGGAGCACTTACTCCCAATAGACAGCCCACAGAGAGGCTTAATGTGTCCAATGTTCAGTAACTCCCAACCCGAAAGAAGAGCACCGGGTGGGGGTGACAATAGGGGTAGGATGTTCTCTTTTTCTTAGTTGATACCGGCGCGACAAGATCTTGTTTCAGTGAAGGAGGTTTCCCACTGTCACAAATAACAATGGATATCAAGAGTTCTCTGGAGCTATGACAAAGGTTCCATTCATAGAAGAGCTATCTGTACCAGTGACAGGAGATACAAAGGATGTACCATTGTTGTATTCTCAAAAGACATCAGTTAACATATTGGGAAGAGACTTGATGAGAAATTTCAACCTGGCAATTTAATTTACTGAGGAAGGGATCATATTTTCAACACTGCGTATGCATTATTCAAATTCCAGGGAGTATATATGAGCATTCCATGGTCAGAAAGCATTGCAAGGGCTGCCAGTACATTCAGAATGATTCATTTACTGGGTACAGGTGTTGCTATGATGGCTTGCGCGAATACACAATAAATTGTTAGGATTACCAGCAGAGTGTTTGTTCAGAGCGGACGTGCCCAAAGATGTAGCAGAAGGGGAGATCATAACACTTCATTTAGAATCAGCAGTGGAACTAAAGGACAGAGTAGTGTTACATGGGACGGACGAGAAAGTTGTTTGCTGGTGCACAGCCATAGCACTAGACTCAACACCACATGAGTGGCATGACAGATTCTGAGCTATTCGAAGACGATGATGCAGATGATGAAGATTTGATTCCATACCAATTTCAGATACAGTACAGGGGAACTCCTCAGATAATATTGTTGGTTATAAAGGTACCATCGTTGATACAAAAAGATTTGGCAAAAGTACCAAGTGTACTAAGGATTAGTGGTCCTTATGATTTAGGTCTGCTAAAAGGGATTGGATCAGTATGGCGGGAGCAATATTACACTGAGGTAAACAATAGCCAATGTCAAGTGATGTAGATATGAAATGATTGCTGCCTTAATGTGACAGGGCATCATTGTACCCCCCAGTGAAAAAAGCAAAAGGAGTGTCTTGGAGATTCATAAATGATGTATGCCCCTTAAACAATCTTGTGGAAGCAGTATTTACAGTTGTGCCAAACCCATCTACAATTCTGTGTAACATACCTACCACTATACATTTTACATTGACAGACTTTAAAAAATCATTCCATTGGACAAAGACTCTCAGAATCTCATATTGTTTACCTATTGCAGGATGTGACTCCAACACATACGTCTCCCACAGTGGTATTGTGAGTCCCCAAGTGATTTCAGCAGAGTTCTAAAGATGGACTTCAGAAATATACAGGCACCTAGTGCAGTTAAAGAGTATATTGATGATTTGCTAGTGTGGAACACCACAGAGGAATAGTGTAGAACAGACAGAGTTATGTTATTAACATTGTTGGCTGGGAAGGGGTACAAGGTGGACACAGAGAGGTTGCATTACTGCCAGAAGGAAATACTATATTTGTGCCAGCTGATATGAAGGGAAGGGAGGAGGGTGACACCTGCCAGAGCAGAATAAATTGGAGATACACCCCCCCAGAGACAGTGAAATTACTACAGCAATTCCTAGTGCTATCCAACTATTGTCACATTGGGTGTTTGACTACAGTATGTTTGTTCGCCCACTTTTCGAAGGATTCAAGGAAGCACAGAAAGACAAGAGCACCATAATGTGGACAGGCAAAATGAGTAATGCATTTGAGGAACTGAAACAAGCAATAAGTATAACCCTATGCTAGGAATACCGGATTACAATGACACATGTTACATATTGTCACATTCAAATGAATATGTGATGATGACTGTCCTCAAGCAAACAACTTCCATGGGACATAAACCATTGGCATATTACATTGAGATTGTAGATCCGGTGATGAGAGTGCATTTGCCATGTTAGCAAGCAGCCTTTGCAAAAGATCAATCATTTACAATAACAATGAGCTGTGCAGTAACAAAATATGTGGAGCATTCCATGTTTGCTGTACTTGAAAAACCAAAGTCTGCACGGACCACACAGTATGAGATTATAATACCCATTATAATATCCATCAATGACCATTGTAAATTGCCGCTCAGTGAATCCAGCAAGTTTATTTGCTGAATCAATAGAGGGAGGAGACTGGGTTCATAACTGCTCTACATAGACTGGCATACAAGATGACGCAACCCCAGTGAAAGAAATGAACGTAGAGGGGGGAGAGGTGGTCTTCATTGACAGTTCATCAAAGACAGATCAGAATACAGGCTTGAGGCATTTGGGAGCAGCAGTGGTGAGGAGTAGGGGTGATGATTATGAGATTTTGGGAAGTATCAGATTACCAGCACATTTTTCTGCACCAACAGTTGAGATAGTGGTGATGATATTAGTATTTGAGGAGCATGAGGACCAGGCAGTGATGATTTATTCGGACTCTGCCTACTTGACGTCTACAGTACTCTGAGGGCTGTCTCATTGGAGAAGGAAGGACTTCCAGCACACAAACGGCACAAATGTACAGCATGCCCCATTGCTAGGAAGATTACTAGATGTGCTAGCATATCCCATGGTGGCCGCCGTGGTGACGTGTGCTGCCCACACTAGGGGCACAGATTAAATTTTCCATGGCAATGAGGTGGCAGAAGCAAAAGCAAAAACAGGCAGCATATTTCCCACAAATAGTAGATATGGCAATTGCCCCAAACAAAATAATGCTCAACATGAAGGCATAGGAGGGCTATAATGCGTTACCACTGACACAAAAGCCCCAAACAAAATAATGCTCAACATGAAGGCATCGGAGGGCTATACTGCGTTACCATTAACACAAACAGTGGAACTGCAGGGGCATGCACCAAAGACAAAACAATATCTGTGGATAAAACAGGGATACTCATTTTCCCCCACTGATTTGGTATGGGGACCGAATATCACAGGGATACTTGTAATTCCCTTTTGCAAGAGAATATGTGGCAGCAGATATTTCAGTGGAGTGGTTAATTCCAAACCTGCATAAACACGTTGTGATCTTCATTGTTAATTGTCCTATGTGCCAGCAATATACGGCTGGACATACCTTGAGAATGGTGAGAGGCGCAATACACCATCCTACATGCTCATTTTAGCATCTGCATATAGACTATGTTGACATGCTCTGAAATTGTAACGGTTACCAATACATGGTCATACTGGTGTGTCCCCTTTCATGCTGGATAGAATCAGGACCATGTACCCATGTGGACACCAAGGCAGCTGCTAAGTTCCTCGTACATGAGGTGTTTCCTTGATGAGGAGTGTGTGAAGTGCTGCAGTCAGATAACGGACCACACTTCATAAATTATCTATTTTCAGAAGTAACATCTCTGCTTGGCATCAAGCACAAGTTTTGTTCCTCTTACCACCCCTGGCCGACAGTGTTGTGGAACGTCCAAGCAGCCTATTGAAGAAACACATTGCAAAATTGAGAGGAAAATTAAACAACAATACCGCTGCTAACATGAGTGAATGAATTACATGAGTTAGGCAATAATTGGTCAATAACTAAAATATTTTGAGACAACATTTCCAAGGTTATACTTAGAAAATAAACAACCTTTGGTGCATACATATGACAAAGGAGGGACAAGAGGAATTGGATAAAGACTGCTTTGTTTGCTCGCTCCTTCCATACACCTTGAGTGTCTTCAGATTGTTTGCGTCTGAGGAAATACCAGGAAATAGGGCACATTGCTTAACTCACATTGCGTTATGCAAAACAGGGGGACAGTTCCAGGGAAGTGTGGTTTCTTAAAATGTGTGGAAAAAGCAGATTCCCTTTATGAAGGTAACGTTATCAAGGAAAAGGCAATGGTGAATAAAGTGATATGAAATGCACTGTCAGGGCCGCAAAGGCGATCAGTAACAATAACTGTCTATCCATTGTTGAGATGTACTGACATTGAAGGGAAGGAGACACCATTTTGCTGGGATGGACCACAGTTACATTTAGCTGGAGAGGTGTTTATCTCTCGGGGTTGGATAGGAGGGATAATTGGAGGTTGAGTATTGGCACTTATTGGATTCTCATGGCATCCTGTAGAAAATGCTAAAACAAAATGCATAGACAAAATGGAAACAATATGCCAACTGTTGACATGGATGGAATATGAAGAAGGGCAAGTACACATAACAAGGGAGGAAACCCCATCACTCTGTTTTAGAAATAATGACACAGTGTAGATAGGGAACCATGCGGGATGTAAACGCATCATGGAGATGCCAGGCATGGCAGTACGCACAGCAGTACTAATGAACCACTGTTGGGCCTGTGATTCGTGGGCCTGAATCCAGTTCCTGCCAAATTGGGGTGGCATCTGCTCACTATCAGTGTTACAGACACTGGCACTGGTGGTAACCCAAAGAGATGTGGTGCAAATAGTAGACTACCCTATGGTAAAAAGTGACCAGAACGAGCAACAATATGACAAGTCACAACCCACAACATAAAACCATTATTGCTCAAAGAATTCTAACAATGTGCTGGACAACATCCAATCTGAACACAGGCTATTTAACAAGGCATTAATGTTCTTTGCATCTCTTCTCATCACTGGCTAACAGATGGCAGCAAATTCCAAATGTGTGCATACATGATGATGGGAGTTACTGCAGACCATAAATGCCACCAGAAAAGTGTTCAGATTGATGGCTCTTCAAAATAGCTATTTCCTCAAGCTCCTCACTGCTATGGAGGGAGACTGTATGTGAAAAAATCGGCTCAAGCTGTTGCACATTCATAACAGCTCACAATGAGCAAAAAGGGAGCTTGACAGAAGCGATAACTCCTCTGCAAAATGCAGAGAAAAAATGGTCCAGGAAACTATTGAAGCTAAAGATGAGGACTGGTCCACAAATCTGTTCTTGTGGATGCCTACCTGGTTAGGTAATGCATTAAAAATATGACTAGTAGTCCCGGTAGTTCTCTGGGTCTTGCCAATAATATTATCACAGTGTAGGAAAACGGGAAACAAAGTTGTAGAGCAGCACTTGATGGTAATATTGGGTAAAGATAATGTGGTACACATCCACACTCAAACAGATGAACCACATGAAATGCACATCATTGAAATATTGATTGGACTCCCAGGCACTATGTGTGAACCCTTTTCAACCCAGAAAATTATACCGTGCACTATGTCGATTGTGAAGGTGATGATGGTGCTGCTTTATGACATATGGCTCAGAAGAGTATGTAGAAAAAGGAGGCAGCCTTAGGGGGTGGTATACACAATGGATACCCAAAGATGGGTATGACATCATGAAGGAAAATGCAGGCATGGTCAATAAATTGACCAGAGGGGGAGTGCAATAAAGCAATGAGAGTTGCACTGGTACTGCCTACAGCCCCACCTGTTCCCAATCACAAATGAAAGTATAAGCTGAGAAAGATTCAATAAACAGTCATTATATTTGTCGTTGGCACACAGCCCCCATTAAGAGTAGAATAGTTTGAGCAACACAAATAGGGCACACAGTAGTGGCATTCACATAAGTAGGAGAGTTGCAGAATACCCAGACAGGGTAACACATGTAGTATAGACATAAGTAGGTAGGGGGAAGGTGCAGGTTGCAGAATTAATAGGATGGAACATGCAAACGGTGGCATGCATGCAAGACATGAAGAATACAACATGGCAGAGAATGAACAGAAGATCCACCATTACTTAGATCAAACTCACAAAGGCCTCAGTTTTGAAATACTGCAGTCTGACATAGATTTTCTTAAGACAAGATTCCAGGCCTCATGATGCTCAGACAAGCCCCAAACACCAAGGTCAGTGTGCCAAGGGGAGCTTTGCTCACAAGCTGAAACCTCACCAGATAACGTTTCCCAGAGCACACAGCATCTAATTATTTTTACGTTAATTAGTTTCAATTGGTAGCAGTGAGAAATACACATATCCTTGAATGCCAGTTGCAAGCAGCTACCATTACCAATAAATCTGATAATGAATAAGTACACAGCGCCTCAAGCGTCTGCTAAAAGAAAGCACACAGACATAAGGACAGCAGAAAATCCAATACATATTTGAAATTGACCTCTGAACAGTGGTCCTTTACCACATGACCGAAACAATGGACATTCATTCTAGGCCCAATTAGAAAGTACATCTGCCATTTTGCTAATACACCCAGACACCGAGATGACATGCCAAGGCCATGGGCATATAAAGGCCTCAGGCCTGGGAACAAGAAGGGAGTATCTTCTTTAAACTGGATCATGGTGGTGTGCCCATCTCACCTTCCTCACCACATAATTTGGCACTGCATAAACGTGTTTGAGGTGAGATGAGCAAATGACCGGCCAGGCGAATTATGTTATCCTTATTGACTAGTCTAGTACAATGCCAACCAATAGCATGTTAGATTGAAATGTATCATTTGTGGATGGATGTACCTAGGAGGAGTTATTACAATAGTAAAAGGTTCACTTATAGATAAGTATATATTCTATACTCTACCAACAAATCAAGTAATAGAGTAGACATTTTTTAAGATGTTTCCCTAACTACGATCTCAGAGATGACAATTTCTTTGTTTAAAAGTGTGTTGTTCCTAGCACTCTTCCTGCGGCCGTCTGTATCAGAATTAAGCTGGGTTTTCTCATGTATTTGGAGTTACTCTGTTTATTGAGTTTTTCTCTTTATTTGTATATCTGGGCCAATCTTAATAGCACCCATGTCAGTTGGTGGTTTAAGGAGGTTCTGAAATGTAATGATCACAATGCCAAGAAGGGAGGGAGTGAGAAACGGCAGCTCAAACACCGGTCACCTCCTAATTACCCCATTGTTTCTGTCATACCTGTTGATGCTGGTCATCAGTGTGATTATGTCATTGCGCTAGCACCCTAACTGCATGCACATTATTGGAAGGAATAGCACAAGTTATCCTATTCGTGTCATCTTTCTCTCTCTGCACAAACCATCCCACAAAGGCTGACCATTGCCACAATGGCATCTTTATTCAAGAGCCAGCTGCGTAGAATAACCACTTCATTCTGCACTTGCCCTTATAATAATGTTCACTGTCTGCAATATGCATAATATTCGCAGACTTGCAAATAACACAATTGTACTCTGTAGACCAGCACATATTATAGTTAATTGCCCAAAGTAAGAAGCATTTTCACAGTACAATGAACACCACAAATTCCACATATAAATTACCAGCCATTGCTTTAAATGATGCTAAATTCCTAATTCAACCATTAGTAAAGGTGCAGTCTCTGAACTAATTCTTGAAAATTCGTATTTGTATATGTCTGCAGATGAGACCATGTACTATTCTTGAATATGTCCATTACACTTATGTCAGTGAATCACTGAACCTTTCTTCAGATTTGTGCATATCGTATTTCATGCCAAAATGTGTCGATTTGGACTTCTTACATTCATATAGTCCGATTCGGCTGAACATATCACAGCTAGTGATTTGCTATTTACATGCTTAACATGCAGTTTTATTTCCTTTTTTAGTTCGAATGTGAATAATGTATATTTGCCAAATAAAAGCCTTAAAATAATATTCTAGCTAGGCAATTTACCCTAAAATGAATTGGAATTAATGGCAACTTGCTTATTAAAAAAATCCTATGTGCGTGTTAGAGTGTATACTGCTTACGTGGAGGAATGTCTGATGGTTGCTAACATTGAACAGGAACTAGTTTCATATTCTGCATTCTCAAATGTTGGGGTTAAACCTGCTATGTATTAATTCAAACTCCAAACATTGAGAAATGGGATTTCGCTAATACACGAGGGTTTGTATTTGATGCTTGCTTTATTTCTTGTTTAACAATTTGATTGTATTCTTTGTATATAAATACAAACACAGATTTTCACTTTATGTGTGTTATAAACTCCATAAAAATAAGTCACATAATTACAAGAATAACTTTGTCAGTTCCTTCTGATCCTAGGGTTACATTAGGCATATATTGTAAATGATTGCAATTGCCAGGATCTTCAAATCATGTGTTGTTGTACAAGACATTTACATTTCTTGTGTTGACTGCCACATGTTTGCACTTCAATAGTAGTGAGCATGCGCTTGTTCAGGTCCATTCGAAAATGAAAAGAAATGCAATATGTACTTATGCTTGACACTATGGCCGTGATTCATGGAATTATCTGCACAGTAAAATGGGAATTTGCGTTCCATTCTGCACGCAAAACTCTGTACGCCAATCATGCACTGACTGTGCAGAATATTTCCTGGACTTGTGTGGAGTTCACGCAGGCACGGCATGTTTCTGTGAGAGGTCCAGTGCCTTGTGCGAGACTCCTCGCAGAGTGTGCGCCGGGCCTATGCAGAGACCCAAATAGAGGGAGGACCATGCAGAATGAGGAAGAACAAGGAAAAATATGGGTGTGTTGAGGGACGGCACGTCCATCCCCACCAAACCCAAATGTATTCATGGATTACACCGTGCAACTTTGTGTCACAAAAAGGTATACACAAACCCTGTGCTCCATCTGCCAGATGATAGCAGGCATAAAGCTCAACGCGCATAGGAACCAATGCGTATAAAGCATGCAATGCACACCAAACTGACGTCTACAGCCATGATGAACCCAGCAATAGTAGGAGTTGTCATGCATGGAACCGCAGGAGGAGGAGGTTGCCCAGGGCCCAGATCTTTCCACAACACACCACCCTGTTTCGGATGCCGGATGACCATATATTTGCTAGTTACAGGTTCTACCCCCATGTAATCCTTGACCTCATCATGGAGTGGGAAGATGAATTAGCACCCCACACCATCTGCTCCATTTCTCTGCAACTGGTTCCTTCTAGTGACCCCTGGCATACCTGGCATACCTGGGGACTCTGCCACACAAAAAGGTGCAGGCAACAGGAAAGTGGAAGGGAAGGCTGACTTCAAAGGGACTGGATTGAATGGGGACCAATGTGCCTGGAACTGAAAGGAGCATTGAGCAGCTGTCAACATGCTGCAAGAAATCTGCTGGTGTGCCATGCATTTTGTTTATTTGTTTTTTTTATAACGTGCCTAATACCATACCTGAGTTCAGTTTCTAAGTGCAGATCTGGGATTCAAACCTCTGTTGCTCTGCATGATCTTGCGCCAAAGACCAGCGTGTTGTCCCTGTGCTATCCTCCATTCACGGTACGTGTACATGATACATGTTCACCATGGCAAACAACAACACCTGAACAATGGTGTCTGCCTGGTGTCTGTGGTGAACATGGCATCACCCAAATGGCCAGCAAGGCTGTGCTGTATATGGATTTGCTGCAGGACAGCACCCCAGAAGTGGACGAAGGACCAAGATTTGACTGCTAGCATGGGTAGACATAACTAGTAAAAACTTGTTGAACGGGATGCCACATGGCAGGCAAGACACATGTAAAAACTGCAAAGAATCACTCCCCATTACTCCCATCACCATGTGTCCCAGCACACATACAGCCGGACCTACACCCTCATGGCAACTCACCAACAAAGGCCCTACAGGGAAAGCCTCATTCAAAACTATCACCCCACAACCAGTTCCACTGTGATTGTTATGAGAAAACAGAATGCATAGACACACCAGCTTACCATAACCATGTGTCACATGCACCCTTGAAGCTGGACCCGCGCACCTCAATACAAGTAACAGAAAAACAACCCCACACTGTGCCTGACTCCCTGCCACCAATGACAACACAAGTGCTAATCTGAGTGCCCTACACCTACATGCACAGAGTACCCACCTGGCACACATCCACTGCATCCCAGCTGAAAAAACATTTGGAAGTCGTGAAGATGAAGATGGATATGTCAGACACCACAGTGAGTGAGGGCATAGAGAAGTTGGCCAAGAGAGGAAGACAGAGACATGCTCTGATGCAAGAAGCAGCCTGGTCAGGGAGCCTGGAAGGCACATAGATGGAAAAGTAACACATGTAGTGGGTGATGAAGGAAAAACGTGGGTGATGGAGAAGGGCAGACTTCCAAATAATGGTTAATCATCAGCTCTACATCAAACAGCATGCACCAGCCACCATGGCATGCAAAGCAGAAAGAGACCCATGTATGCAACATCCCCACAAGTAAGTGCCTACAACTACATACCCATACCCTGCAACAACCAACAACCCCCCTTTTGGACACCACTGTAAATGGACCTCAGGACAATGTGCTCTGTTCACTCACCCTCCAACAGACCATACACCCTGTGTGAGACCATCCCAGTAAGTGTTCATGGGTCCCAGGGTGCACTGGCAACTCCCACAGGGACAACAGATGAAGACACACTGTGGGGATGGGATGAAGTAACACATGTATGGGCCCACAATGTGCACACACACACCGTACGCATTGTTGGATGAGATGAACAAGTAATGCAAACAAAAAAATCAAGCAATACATTGTGGTGTAGAGAACATACAGAAACAGATAATGTAAAACAAGTGACCTGATTTAGTAACACAGGAGCAGTCCATTAGGCGTACACATGGCATATCTGTACAACTTTACATGCAACATGTGAGACAAACTTGTCCTGTGGAGTCAACATACACAAATGGCCAGAACTGTGCCATTAGAGGCTACGTCATGAAGCGGTGCAGCTGACGATGAATAGACCTGACGATGGTCATGTGTGTTACATGTGGAATAGTGGCTGGGCAGGTCATATGAATGGATAAGGGAGTGGAATGGGCAGTGCCACAGGTCAAAGAGTAGTGTGGAAAGTGAGTACACCTTCCAGGCCACGTAGGAAACATGGGTCAGGGGGAGTACAAGTGTGGCAGTAAAGAAACATCATCACGGCCAGTGAGGCAAGTGTTGGAGAACCAAAATACACTGAGTGCAGATGCACAGAGAATGCATGCCATCAATTAATATGAGCATCCAGAATGTTGGAAATACTGCCAATGGCTGAAGTGTGACAAGTATTCCTCAGTCACTTCATTCATTGTGTCAATTGGGAAAGTGCATCCACCAAAACAATGCACATGCATAGAAGTGTAACTGTACGTACACACATCTGCACAGACATTTAGGATTACACCCCCAGCTAGCAAAAATGAGGCATGCATGCAAATATCATGATGACCAATAATACAGACCCAACACGAGAGACAGTGCACATGCTTACTTGCTGACAGAGCTGGCATGATCACCTCCACAGGAAAACTGTACCACCAAATTCGTGAATGGAGGGCCAGTGCCTGGCATAGTGTATGGGGACTAGGGACATGAAAGCATGCAGGATGGACCTCCCATGGAATGCAGTCACTGGATGAATCTGGATCACTACAACAACATGGGACATTGTATTTCACCAGCGATAGTCGATAATCATGCATACAGCACATATGTGTCAAGATTCCTTCAACCCATTGTTCATGCACATGCCATCATGTTGACCTCAAGGAAACCATGGCAATTGACACCAACGTGCATGGCCGCATGTTCACTACTGCACTCATGAAGCCTTTGAGAGGGCAACAGCACATCACAAGGAAACAAAGAAATAAAAGAAAAAGAGTCTATCACAGAATGGAATAAAAAACAAGGGAAAAAAACAAATCAGAAGACACCAGTCATGTAATCAAAAAAAATAATAATAATCCTGGAATGAGGGAGGGGGAGTTCACCCTAGAGGGGTGTGGGGGAGTGTGTATGTTAATATCCACACGAGTGTAAAAAAAAAATCCCCTCCATGAGCTCATGGACCTCATGGCCAGGGTCGTTGCTTGGGAGGGCTAAAGGGGCTATAGCCCCTGATCATTTGGTTGTAGCCCCAGATAAAATCTCAGGAGCTACAGCCAAAAGACTAGCTAGCCCCCAGTCCCAACTGTTCCGACATCAGCTTAGCCCCGGGTCTTTTCCAGACCTAGCAACTCCCCTGCTCACGGCAGCAGTGGTTCATGAGGCTGGGCTTTGCTGGGCCCCCATCCTGCAGTTGATCTGCAGGTGTTTATGGTGGTGAACCCATTCCACACAGTGTCATGGCCTTTTCTTTATTGGACAGGGTCAGCCGTGACACTGTTGAATGCACCAGCACAATAAGGGTGGTGAATTCTCCATTTACTTCCTCAAAATGGCCATAGAGTCTGTATGCGCACTCACTCGTGATGCATTTAGTTGCTTGGACAGTTTCTGCTTGAAGGCATCCATCTCCTTGTGGAGCACTGTCCTTGTGGCTGAGAGTTCTTCATGCATTGCAGTCCTCAAGGCCTGCCTAGCATGCCTCTGGGCCTCTCGGTGTGCCTGAGCCTCTGCATGGGACCTTGAGGTTGGCCTTCATATGCAGTTTGTGGGAGTGACACGAGGACCACATTACCTGCCGCTGTTGCTCTACCCTGGCCCCTGGTGGGGAAATGGCCTTGGCCATCTTATCCATGCCCTCTGAAATGTTGTCTAACACATTGCCATGTCGGATGGCGACATGCAGCATCTGCTGCTCCCACACTGTCTCTCCAGGCTGCATACATCAAACACATTTGAGGGGCCCATGGAGACCTGATGAAAGGGACCATGCCTGTTGCTGTGGTGCCCCTTTCGTTGGCTGCAGGTCTGTAACCCTCCCTTGGACATCAGCACCAGAACCTGACGCCAATTCATGGTAGGGTGGCCTGGCATCCATAACCACCGCAGGCAGGGGGCCTAACCACTGACTAGCCTTGTAAAGCCAGTTGCACCACCGCAGATTCAATGGCCTCATCGGATCTGCCCATTGGGGCACTCACCTCCGCCCTCTTTGATACATACATATGTGGTTTCAGCATCCAAATCAGCTGAGTCCGAAGATTCCAAAGAGTCTGAAGAGGCCACAGCACGAATAATGAACCAATGGGTTCTCATGGCGTAAAACACCATGTCGTCCACTGGTGGTCTGATGTACCAGAAACTCTTCTTCCTCCTCCTCCTCCTCCTCCTCTGCATCTGGTGCATCCTCACCTGCACATGGACAGAGAAAGACATTTTGAGTCATGTGCTTCGAGACACAAATGCACATGTGCATCAAAGTGCACTCAAACACTAAATGTCAGGACACTCAAGCATCAGACATTGTGCATTCCAACACTATGAGCTGTAAGCCATGGAAATATAGCATTTGTTGACAAAGCCCCTCCTCCCGGTACTGTCCATGCTGTCAGTGAACAAATTGAAGTTCACTGATGGGCCATGCAACTGTCATGTCAGAATACATTCCAGGGAAAAGTACTGGACATGTGTCAATCTAATGTAGAAGGTCATCATATGACATCAGTCAGCCACTGTGTCCGGACATTTCGTCAAAAGACATTTCGTCGAAAGACATTTGGTCGACAGAATTTGTTCGAAAACCAATTTGTCGAATTTTTTTTTTATTTATGTATATTTTTTCTAGGTTTTAGTTTAGGGAAAAAGGGTTTTTTAGAAATAAAAGGGGGATAGGGGGGACGCCCTCCCAAAAAAAAAGTGAAAAGAAAAAAGAAAAAAAAATTCGACCATTTGCCTTTCGACCAAATGGTTTCGACCAAATGTCCTGTCGACCATTTTTTTTCGACGAAATGTCTGGTAACCGTCAGCCACCCATATCCGCAGACACTACCACGGTGAACACATGACACACCATTCACCACCCTCTCGACCAACACCCCCATGCCTCCTTCTGCCTCCACCTTAACCCGTACTAGACCTCTGCCAACAAACCGTCCCTCCATATCCCTTCCCTTCTCTGAACGATGCTTGTCTCACCCTTGCTAGAACGGTTGCCTCATCTCCCTCCCCTCCGAACCCCCCACACCCTCTATTACACCCATATGGCACCAAAACCCACAAAATGCAGAAAAAATGACTGGTCCTCTCCTTCGACCCTTCTCACCACTTCTGCTTCAGCCCATCCTCCCAGCCTCTGCCTCTCCTACACCCAGGCACTCCCCTCTCCCATCGCCCAGTTTCCACCTCTTTCTCCTGACTTCTCACCCTTGTTGGGTGTCCTGACCCATGTTTGGACTATTGTGCTGCAACATTTGGTGCTGTGGGCTTAGGAAATCCAAGATGGCGGAAAAGCCCACATTGCGCCAGAATCCAGGAAAACCGCGCAGTTTTGGCGCACACCAAAATGTTCCCCTGACCTGCCACCCACCAGTGCGAGCGTGATGGGCCAGGAGTGCCATGGGTGAAATGTGTGCCAAAGGAAAAAACAGCACTGCTGGTTAGCTCAGAAAGCGCTGTGAAATCACCTTTGTTTCTCTGAAATGCAAGCTAAAAAGGCCTATTTTAAACATAGCAAGACATTCAAAAATCTCAATGAACACCAGCAGACATTTGGCAGAAGGTTGACTTGTGTGCATACAAAATCTGGAAAGAGAAAGAGCCCAAAATAATGTTCATAATGAAACTGGCTGAGCTGTGGATGTCAGCAGCTGAAGTGAAATTGGACATAAAGCCACTAAAATCAAAATATTTAAAATAAATGAGTGACCTACTGTTGAGTGTCACATAGTTTGCAACTGTTAAATGTCATAGTTTTGAACTTAGAATCAGCATTCCAGCTGCATGTGTAAAAATTGTAAGTTTGATTTGGATGAAGAAAAACTGGGAACAAAAGTGACATTTAGCTGAAGCCTGGCTTAAAGAGATTGAATTCTGCCTGGCAACTACCCCCGACAGGAGTTGAAACTTGCTCAGCCACTCTTCCCAGGCCTGGCTGCATTCTGCTGCCCCACCAAAGGGAGATGACACCTTTCTGATTGTATTAGGGGAGGAGCAGCTGGGGACTGCAGGAAACTGAACAATGAGCCTTCCTTGATTCAGGCAAATGTTAAATTAGGGGGGTCGTAAATGGCTTCCTCTTCAGAGAAACGGGGATGGGCAGTGCCTCTGTGAGCAACTTGAATTGGAGGAAGTGGACAAACCAGAAATTCCAGCATGTGCTTTGGGAAACCACACCACTCTGGGCCAGAGCATAATTTAAAAAGATGGATAATTCAAAGTACGGACTTGTCAAAATTATATAATTAATATCATTATTCTTGTGATTTTTCTGTGCACATTTTAAGAGGTGTTAGAACTCTGTACCATGTTCTGAGGCAAAACCCCATGAGTTATGGAGATTGCAGACATGGGGTTCACGCTAGAAAAATGAAAATTTACTGGAATATGTATAGAAAGGCGGTGTACATCTGTGTCATTTTTGGTAAAAATCCAATATTGGTAAACCAACCAAAAAGCGCAAAATGTTGTCATTTCTTAATCCAAGCTCTTAGAAACATCAGAGTTGGAACAGAAACGACCTTATGTGATAAATGATGTGTATATGTAATGTCAACCACTTGTGTATCTGGGAAATGTGTTTAGTTGTGAAAATGATTTTCTAAGGTAAAAGCAAAGGGGAGTGTTATTTCTGTATGCCATAAAGATGACACCCGATGACTCAATGCTCCCTTCTCAAATTAGGTCAAAGAGCAATACTTGACCTATCAAATCATGAGTGGGGTGGGCACAGAAAGTTAGCATCCAAACCCAATTTCAAAAGACATAGAAAGAGCCACTGGAAGCCAGACAGGGACTTTCACTTTCCAACCTTCAACTGAATTCCTGCACAGCACGCTGACGAAGAACTCCAGAATCCAAAACTCCAAAGAGCTGAACTCTTCAGCAGGCCTCAAAATCTTTTGCAAACTATTCAACCGCCGGGCTGTGCGATTTGCTGCTTGATAAGAGTCCTGTGTATCCAGAACCGCAGACCAGACCCAGACCGCTGTGAGCAGAACCGGTGCCTGATTGACCCGCCGAGCAGAGAGAAACGACTTTCTATTCATTACAAATTTTCTGTAATCTCGCTCGACGCACTCAGAAAAAGTGCAGCGATTTGGCTCAAATTTCTTCACTTGTCAAAATAGCAGCTTCTTGCTTTCCTTTGCTGAAATTCGTTTGCAACCTGACAATCATTCATAGAGCATTGCTAAAGTGATCCTGAACTAATTTAAAGTAGCTATCACCCACCCTGAATCTCTTATAGGGAATTAAAAACCCTTTTTAGCATATTTTACTTCATTGCCACCACATTTAAAAGGATTTTGCCTGTGTTTTAAAATAATCCCTGTGATCTCGGCTTGGTAGGGGGGAACTGAATTTGGATTGTACTGTGATTGTATTCCTGAAGACTGTGTGTGTTACTTCCATCTCTTTACATTGCATACGGGGGGGGGGGGTGAATTGTCAGAGAAAAAGTAATCATATTATCTTTTGCTGAAATCATATCAAGTTTATTTCTGTACTGCCTTTTATTCATCGTTGCATCTCCTTGAAACCATAAAGCATTCCCAGCTACCTTGTTCTTTCCATACCAATTCCTAAGTAATAAAATAAGTGTGCTAGTGTAAGACAATCCATTGTTGATCAACATCATATTCTTAAGTGTGATATCAAATATTAATTTATTATAAAAGTGTGATATGTATGTTGTTAAATTTTCAATAAATCTTTTAAATTGCAAAACAAACCTACTTCTTGGCTCAGTGAGGTGAGGGGGATTCAAAGAGAGGGGCGTTATATAAGGGTTTATCACCAGAGTATAACTTGTCATAAAAATATATAAATAAGGGCTTCCCTTGGGCGTCCCAGACGAGGCAATGACTTAGTGGGATTGCTGAAATGAAGTCACTTAACAGAGTGGGGCTTGTAGCTGGGGATTCTGGATTAGATATATCACTTGTGCAGATTACTACAGTGTGCTAACTGACAGGATATATAAATTCTGTTGGATCACCAAGCCGTGTTACACTGTAAAAACACCTTTCAAAGGAACTCTCTAAAGAAACGGTCTGTTTTGCAAAATAAAATACAAACTTCTGTAAGTCAGGAAGGAAATCAAGTTAAAGAATGATGACCTTGGTAGATATAAAAATAGCCAGAGAACACCTCTTACATAAGCTATTTGTGAGAGGTGAGTGGGCTCATCAGGACCAGGCGGTCTGGTTGCAGGCAATCGCACCCCAGATCACTAAAACAGGGTCAGATATAGGGAGAGATCTGGGTCCCTTACATGTGGCCCTGAGTGAACTACATATGGCCCCTAAGGCCAAGGATGAGCACAACAGATTGCCAGGGTAGCGGCATATTTATATTTACATATGGGAGCCATACAGGACAAATGTGCTGAAGGCCAAGATCTGGCAAATAGGCAACTGATGGCATTAGAGAAGGCCCAATCTGACCTGGTCTCTTCTGAGCAGAGGCTGCAGAGGAGCCAGGAGTCAGAAAATGATAGAAGGCAGTATATTATTAAAATAAAGGAGGATATGGATGTCCTGGAACAGGAAAAGGCTGACCAGGATACCAGATTTCTGGCCTTGCAGAAGGAGTACCAAGAAGGTTTGGACTCCCTACTGCAGAGCCAGAAAAGCTGGAGCAACAACTAGACTTTAACAGGGCATGCACAGAGCAGGTAGCCACCCTGCAAATCCGACTAGACAGAGAGAAAGAGGAAAGCAATAAATTGATTTTGAAAGACCTGGATACCCAGGCAGAGTTTGATCAAGAACGCCAGAAAGCTGGTGCCTTTCAAAGGCAGAGGGACGACCTGGCGGCACAGATGCAGGCTCTTAGTCAGGAAAGGGACACCTTAGGCCAGGAAGTCTGCCAATTAAAAGAAAACAATGAAGGAAATCACCTGGCCCTCCAGGGGCTGGGTGACTTCCAAAAAGAGCATCAGAACTTGTTAGGGCACACCATGAGGGTGGAAGATGCTCTGGCAAGAAAGGAGCAGGCCAGTAGGGATGGGACTCAGGAGGTAACCCTCCTGCAGCAAAGACTGGCCCAATATTCCGGGACCAATCAGGAGGCACAGAGAGAGAATGAGGCTCTCTGTCAGCACAATGATAGGCTCCAGCAACAGGTAGCCATGCAGGAGAGACTGATAGAGTCTAGTAAGGCCTTGACTGAGGAACTGAAAGCGCAGGCTCTTGCATTGCAACAGGGAGCAGGGGCTGATAGAGATGAAGTTCGCTGGGAAAGGGAAACACCTGAGCATAACCTCAGGAGCCCTAGTCCAAGAGGCCTTCATCTCTCCCAGTCCTTGGACTCTGCCACCCCCATGTCCCCTGGCGCACATGAGCACAGGGCCACAGGGAGGGCATATTACTATCCAGCCAAAAGTATGAGGTTCATAGGCCAGTACCTCCCAGGAATGGATGGGCAGGCATCCGGGTATGGGCACCTAAGCACAGTGCAATTTAGTGGGGAACCCCAGGAGAGTAGGCCCACTAAGGGCATCCTGAAAACCTCTGCCCAGTTAGGTCAGTGGGGGGTACCCATCAAATCCTGGCAGCAAGGAGGGATCTGAAGACTCCTCTGAGCGGCCCAGGACACAGGAGACCAGGTCCCCACATTCTGCCAGCCATTCCCAGGCTCGCAGAATCCGGGAAAACCTGGCAGATCAGACGGGCACCTCTGGGAGCAGTGCCTCTGAGTCAGAGGATGAGTGGACCAGGGTTACCCGAACCAAAAAGGCCAATAAGGTAAAAAGGGCCTTGCTTAAGGACCCCTTAAAGCAGATCAAGACAATAAGGAGTGTCATCACTCCTTATCACAAGAACTCCAAGTATTCTGTTTGGGAACACTTGGAGCTCTTTGAGCAAATGATGGAGACTTTCCATTTGAAGGACAACAGTAGCTGCATCCAGTACGTCAAATGGACATTCTCCCCAGAATACTCCAGTTTCTTTGCGGGGCTGGAGGACCAAAATCATTCAAAATGGTCCATCTATAGGGCGGCCATCTTGAAACATTTTCTGTTCATAGAAATCCTCAAGAGGCTCGCAAGGCAGCCTACAATTTGCAATGTGGGGAGGATCAGGCCCCACAAGAATTTGTGCAGGAGTTAAAGCGCGTTTTTGTGCAAACTACCAAAAGGGTGCGCACCGACAGTAAGGAATTTGTTAATACATTTTGCCATGCCTTACCCAAATACATAATGACCCAGCTCGTGAGAGATTTTCACGAGAAAAGATCTTTAGACTGGGTCATTGAGCAAGCCACCCGCATCTATGAGGTGCAGAAACCGGTGGAAAATAAGAATCAGCCCAAAAACCCCAAAACCAACAGCACCCCTGCTGCTGCCAAGGTGGCAGAGGTAAAGTTTGCCACCGTTTTAGATTTGGAGATGAGGGGGCCTAAAAACCTGCCTGCACCGAACAATTCACAGCCCAGAAGGCCCTCGTGCCAGTCACAGATGGGGGGTCTGTAACGCTCACCTGATTCCCACGGAGGCGCAGGTCTGGCTTCGAGTGCTGATGCTTCTTCAATGGTGAAGCGCAGGACTCTGAAGATGGACAGGAAGGGCCCTCTACTCTGGCTTCTCCGGCTCGCAGGAATATTCCCCTGTGCGTGAAAAGGGAGTATTACCTACTGACTGAGTTATGCTCAAGCCTCCCACTCTCTTCCAACCCTCCACGATACCTTTCCACGATTCCCCGTGAAGTCTCACCTTAGGGTCTGAAAGGACGAGCTCTCCATCCTGCTTCTGACACAGGGGCGCGTTGAACCCAGTTACTTCACTGGATTGAGGTTGGATGGGAGTTCAGGTAAGCTTGATTATACTGGTAAGGCGCTGTAAAAGTTCTGTTGCAAGTTCAAACGTTCAAGCTTTAAATAATAATGTTCATTGTCTTTTTTCAGGTGATGAATGAAGATTCCTTTGGAAACTTCTTGCAACAAAGCGCTGATGTTGATGTCTTTTCCCCATAGGGGCCGGTGTTCGGAATGGCGGAGATATGGCGCCGACCCGAAGTGAAACGTGCAGTTCCAGTAAAGATCTGGTAAGTCCTAGATGAGCGCTCAGGTAATGTTTTTGCATTCGCTCATCTAATGTCTTTGTCTTTTTTCCCCATAGGGGCCGGGGTCCTGCTACGAAGCAGCAAGACCTGAAATTAAATGGGAATGACCCAACAGGTGAGTCTTAGAAGGAAACTGAGCTTTTCCTATTCCCTTCCTTCTCTCACCTCTTATTCTTGTCTTTTTCTCTAGGCTCTGGGAAGTGGCTGTGTATCCAGATGATCGCTGCTGAAGATGGAGGAACCGAGGAAAGGTGAGTGAAATGCAACGCTGCAGCGATTGTAAAGAAATGCTTTTAAAAATTATGTCTTCCCTTTCAGGATCGTCGGTGATGTCTCCGTGGTGCAGATTAGCTGGTAGGTCTCTTGTCTCCCTTTGCAGGTGACCCAGGATGCTGACAGGCGTGGTTGAAGTCCAGATGCAGGAGCTGACACGGTGAGCGTCCAGCTGCGAGGAGCAGATCAACGCGAAGCGTGAGTTGCTGATCGGGTGTGGTTTAAATAGCTTTGGAAGAAGTTCCAAGTGTGTATTCTTCCTCCGATCAGGTATGTATCCTCCCCCGACCACACCCGGGTGGAAAGTAGTCCCACAGGTAAAGTAGTTCCTATTCAGGCCTCAAGTGGGCCTGGATGTGGCAGCATGGTCTGCATCAGGTAAGTGCACATGAAAACACTTGAACACATGTCTAGCTTTATGAGCCTGGCGCCTAAGGCGCCAGGACAGAGGTCCAACATGAGCCTGGCGCCTAAGGCACCAGGACTGCGTCCAAAGGGCCCCAGCTTGGGCCCGCTGGCACTCCCCTGGGGGAAATGATGCCTGCCTCTGGGGTCGCTGCGTCGGACCTGGCTCCTTGGAGGCAGGCATCATGACAGTACCCCCCCTCAAGGCCCCTCCCAAGGTTCTTCCCTCCGGGGGTTTGGGCTTGTTCAGAAATCTCCGGTGAAACCTTTGTACTAATCGAGGTGCGTGGACATGGTCACTAGGCTCCCACGATCTCTCTTGAGGTCCATATCCCTTCCAGTCAACAAGATAGAAGAGTTTCGACTTAACCACCTTGGAGTCTAAAATGTCTTTAACTTCGAATTCTAATTCCCCTTCTATTTGAACTGGATCTGGAGGTTTGGACAATCGGGTTCCTGGTTGTACTGGCTTCAAAAGTGATGCATGAAAAACTGGATGAATACGCATGTTGGACGGTAGATTCAGTTTAAAGGCCACTGGCTTGATTATAGCTTTGATGGGATAAGGTCCTATGAATCTGGGATTGAAGGTTTGCGGGCCCTTGAGGGGTAAATGTTTAGTTGCTAGCCATACCTGGTCTCCTACTTGGTAAGGTGGAGTTTTACTTCGGTGCAAATCAGCGTTTTCCTTATACTTTTTCTTAGCTTGCTGTAAATGAGTTGCAGCTTCTTTGAAGGCTCTGGTTATTGTGGAATGCAGATTATTAACTGCGGGCATTTCCAGGGTCAGAGGTGGATCTAGGTCAGAGGTCCGAGGATGGTGACCATACAAAGTATAAAAGGGGGTTTGTCCGGTTCCCGAATGCACTGAATTGTTGTATGCATATTCTGCGATCCAAAGGATGTCTTTCCAATTTAACTCGGATTGGTGTAACATGCACCGAAGATATTGCTCGAGAGTCTGATTGGTTCTCTTGGTTTGTCCATCGGTCTGGGGGTGGTGGCTGGTGGATAACCGCACATCTATTTGTGCGAGTTGGCAACACTTTTTCCAAAAATGTGAGATAAATTCACTTGCACGATCCGAGACTAATATGGAAGGGAAACCATGTATGCGAACTATATTCTCCAGGAATTCCTTGGCCAAGGTGGAAGCTGAAGGCAAACCCTTTAAAGGGATAAAGTGGGCCATTTTAGAGAATAGGTCCACAATTACAAGGATTGTGTTGTAACCAGCACAAGGAGGCAGATCTGTTATAAAGTCCATTGACAGGGTGTGCAATGGCGCCAGTGGAATATCCAAGGGTTGAAGTAGGCAGGCTGGCCTTTTCTTTTGAGCCTTGTTTTGGGCGCAAATTCCACAAGACAGTACAAAAGACTTTATGTCTTTTCTCCAAGAAGGCCACCAGAAGTGGTGTTTGATTTTTTTCCTCCGTTTTAGCGATACCAGGGTGTCCTTCCATTAAAGATTCATGATGATGGGCAATAACAAGTTTTGCAATTCTTTACTTGGCAGAAACAACCGCTCCTGGAAGTAGGGTAAATCTTCCTTAACGGTGTAATGAAGACACTTTTGACTCCATTCCAGTAAGGTTGAAGAGTCTAGAAGTTGTTTTACTTGCGTTTGGATATCCTCAATAGTTTGCAATGAAGTTAAGCTTAAGATTCTTTGCTCAGGTATGATGGGCACAGGTTCTAAGCTCGAATTAGGTTCTTCCATGCCAATCCGGGATAAGGCGTCCGCTTTTCCATTCTTGCAGCCAGGGCGATATGTAATTACAAAATCAAATTCTGCAAAGAATAGAGCCCATCGGAGTTGTCGTGAAGATTGAGCTTTGGCCGTTTTTAAATACTGTACGTTTCTGTGGTCCGTAATTACGGTGATGGTGTGCCTTGCCCCGAGAAGGTAATGACGCCAAGCCTTGAAAGCAGATTTGATGGCCAGTAACTCTTTATCGGTAATATCGTAGTTGATTTCAGGAGGAGAACATTTTCTGGACCAAAAGGCCACTGGGTGTAGTTGGTTAGTCTTTGGGTCTCTTTGCGACAGGACAGCTCCCATGGCCGAACTGGATGCATCGGTTTCCACTATGTACGGGAGATCTGGGTGTGGGTGCTTCAATACAGGTGCTGAGGTGAATTTGGTTTTCAGGTCCTGGAAGGCTTGTTCGGCCTCAAGAGTCCATTCGAAGCGTTTGTTTTTCTTTAGGAGAGCGGTGATGGGTTGGACTGTTCGGGAGAATTCCGGGATGAATCTTCGATAGAAATTGGCAAAGCTGAGCATGCTCTGAACTCCCTTCACTGAGCTTGGAGATGGCCATTTGAGGATGGCGTCCACCTTTCGCGAGTCCATTCGGACTCCTTGAGGTGTCAGGATGAATCCGAGAAACTCCACTTCTGTGGTATGAAAAACGCATTTTTCGAGTTTTGCAAATAATCTGTGCTGGCGCAGTTTCTCAAGAACTGCCCTAAAATGTCTTATGTGATCAGATTCTGAAGAAAAGTACACCAGGATGTCGTCAATGTAAACAATGACACAGACATCGATAAGTTCCCGAAGAACATCATTCATAAAGTACTGAAAGGCGGCAGGTGCATTACACAAACCGAAGGGCATCACCTGATACTCGAAGAGCCCAAACTTGGTGCGGAATGCAGTCTTCCATTCGTCGCCTTCTTTTATGCGCACCAGGTGATAAGCTCCTCGGAGATCTAACTTGGTGTACACACAAGCGTCTTTCACCTGGTCGATAAGCTCAGGGATCAAGGGCAGAGGATAACGATTCTTAATCGCTATTTGATTTAGGGAGCGATAGTCAATACACGTTCTAAGGTCGCCTTCTTTTTTCGGCACGAAGAACAGAGCTGAAGAGACAGGAGACTTGGATGGGCGAATAAAACCATTGGCTAGGTACTGATCTAAATACTGACGCAAATGCAGATTCTCAGGTTCCGTAAGAGCATAAATCCTACTACAAGGTAGTTGAGCATTGGGTACCAGATCGATCTGGCAATCATAAGACCGATGGGGAGGTAACGTGTTAGCCTGTTCTTTCTGAAAAACGTCTTGGAATTCTTGGTATTCTGACGGTAGCTGTACAGGGGTGGAAGTTGCTGTGGCTAGACCCATAGCTGGATTTCTTGGATAACAAGTTGGTTCACAATCAGGAAAACTTATCTTCTTTGCTCGCTAGTCAATTCTGGGATTATGTGTTTCTAACCAAGGAATTCCAAATATTACTTGAAATTGTGGGGCCTTGATCACATCAAACACGATTGCTTCCCGATGTCCATCCTGACCCACCAGTGTCACTTCAACAGTGGAATGCGTTACAGGCCCTGAGGCTATTTCGGTTCCATCTACTGTAGTAATGACATCTTGGGTTACTTTCGGGCGGAGAGGAAGCTTAATCCTGGAAGCCAATTCACGGTCTATGTAATTTCCAATAGCTCCACTGTCGATGTATGCTTTTATAGCATGCAACTGCTGAGGCTGTTTTGGGTCCACGAGCACCATTGGCATGACGAAATGCGAGGTCAAAGAGTTAGTTTTCAAGCTCGGCAAGCGGACCCCTACGCTTGCCGGGCTAGGTCGTTTCCCGAATCAGGTGTCACTAATTCGTTATCAGTAGCTACAACCACCTTCTTAAGTGGTTTAACTGGACAATTTCGAAGAAAGTGACCGGAAGTCCCGCAATACAGACAAAGTTGCATTTGCCGCCTTCTCTCTCATTCTTTCTGCGTTAATGGTCCTTTAACACCACCGATTTGCATAGGTTCAGATACGTCGGTACTCTTGGAGGTAGCGTGGGTTTTGATTGGTGCTCGACTTTCATACTTGAACCGATCTGCTGTTCTATTTTGAAGTCTGTGATCAAGTTGAACCACCAAGTCAATGTAGTCTGCGCAGACCTGGGGTGGGTTTACTATCTGAGCTAGAACATCCTGAAGCTCTCCGCGCAGGCCTCGATGAAACAATGTGATCCTTTTGCTTTCTGGCCATCCAGTTTCCACAACCAGTCTGTTAAAGGTGGCTATGTAGGACAGAAGATCCTGATTACCTTGTCGTAAGGATAGCAGTTCGTTATCAAGGGCCTGTCCTTGAGAGTGTCGAGCGAACAATCTTTCCATACTGGCCTTGAAACCCTGAAAATTCTGGAGAATGGGATCATCCTGATTTACCAATGGAATAGACCAATCGGCAGCACTGCCACTGAGGTAAGATAGTATAAAGGCTACCTTGGTCTGGTCGTTAGGGAAGGCTCCGGGTCTGCATAGAAAGTGTAAACGACATTGGTTCATAAAGACGGCATATTTCTTGGGGTCCCCCGCAAAACGTACAGGCGGGGCCAAAGGCATGTGTCCAGGTAGATTAATTTGTACCGGGTTACTTCAACCCATTGATGTGGAAATGTCTCCGGAATTAGGTAAAGGAGTGTGCCCTGCCTGCGCCTGTAATAACCTTTTGGCTAGGTCATCAGTTCTTTCCTTAGATAAGATCAGTTCTCTTTTGAGAGCGTTAGTCTCCTGGTGGGCTGAGCGCACCTCTGCCCGTAATTCCCCCAAAAGCTGGGCCAGCTGGTCAGTCTCGAAAGTCTTCATAGCGCCCGGGTGGGAAATTGTGGGTAGTCTTCGCGTTCTGTAACGCTCACCTGATTCCCACGGAGGCGCAGGTCTGGCTTCGAGTGCTGATGCTTCTTAAATGGTGAAGCGCAGGACTCTGAAGATGGACAGGAAGGGCCCTCTACTCTGGCTTCTCGGACTCGCAGGAATATTCCCCTGTGCGTGAAAAGGGAGTATTACCTACTGACTGAGTTATGCTCAAGCCTCCCACTCTCTTCCAACCCTCCACGATACCTTTCCACGATTCCCCGTGAAGTCTCACCTTAGGGTCTGAAAGGACGAGCTCTCCATCCTGCTTCTGACGCAGGGGCGCGTTGAACCCAGTTACTTCACTGGATTGAGGTTGGATGGGAGTTCAGGTAAGCTTGATTATACTGGTAAGGCGCTGTAAAAGTTCTGTTGCAAGTTCAAAAGTTCAAGCTTTAAATAATAATGTTCATTGTCTTTTTTCAGGTGATGAATGAAGATTCCTTTGGAAACTTCTTGCAACAAAGCGCTGATGTTGATGTCTTTTCCCCATAGGGGCTGGGGTTCGGAATGCTGGAGATATGGCGCCGACCCGAAGTGAAACATGCAGTTCCAGTAAAGATCTGGTAAGTCCTAGATGAGCGCTCAGGTAATGTTTTTGCATTCGCTCATCTAATGTCTTTGTCTTTTTTCCCCATAGGGGCCGGGGTCCTGCTACGAAGCAGCAAGACCCGAAATGAAATGGGAATGACCCAACAGGTGAGTCTTAGAAGGAAACTGAGCTTTTCCTATTCCCTTCCTTCTCCCACCTCTTATTCTTGTCTTTTTCTCTAGGCTCTGGGAAGTGGCTGTGTATCCGTTTGATCGCTGCTGAAGATGGAGGAACCGAGGAAAGGTGAGTGAAATGCAGCGCTGCAGCGATCGTAAACAAATGCTTTTAAAAATGATGTCTTCCCTTTCAGGATCGTCGGTGATGTCTCCGTGGTGCAGATTAGCTGGTAGGTCTCTTGTCTCCCTTTGCAGGTGACCCAGGATGCTGACAGGAGTGGCTGAAGTTCAGATGCAGGAGCTGACACGGTGAGCGTCCAGCTGCGAGGAGCAGATCAACGCGAAGCGTGAGTTGCTGATCGGGTGTGGTTTAAATAGCTTTGGAAGAAGTTCCAAGTGTGTATCCTTCCTCCGATCAGGTATATATCCTTCCCCGACCACACCCGGGTGGAAAGTAGTCCCACAGGTAAAGTAGTTCCTATTCAGGCCTCAAGAGGGCCTGGATGTGGCAGCATGGTCTGCATCAGGTAAGTGCACATGAAAACACTTGAACACATGTCTAGCTTTATGAGCCTGGCGCCTAAGGCGCCAGGACATAGGTCCAACATGAGCCTGGCGCCTAAGCCGCCAGGACTGCGTCCAAAGGGCCCCAGCTTGTGCCTGATGGCACTCCCCTGGGGGAAATAATGCCTGCCTCTGGGGTCGCTGGGTCGGACCTGGCTCCTTGGAGGCAGGCATCATGACAGGGTCAAGGAGGTAATCCCACAAATGGGGTCCCTCGCTCCCCTGACTATGTAAGTCCCAGCTACAATGGAAACAGACCCATCCTGGGTTATGTGTGGACTCCGCCAGCCCAAGGGGGGGGATCCAGCCAAGCACCTGACCCAGGGAAATTCTCTCCTAACTTCCCACAGGGGGGCAGAAATTCACCAAATCATGGGCAGAACTTGTTCCCCAGGTATCCACCCAACTTCCAGCCCCAAAATCATCCATCCTTCTATCCCCAATTCCCTGAGCCCAGACAACCGAATCCGGGAGAGGGGAGGCCAAGGGTGGAGGGGTACCCAAATCTTCCCAACCCAGGATATTACCAGAGAAGGGATAGCTACCCTTCCCAGGATCAGCCCAGGGGAGAAAACAGAACCCCGTAACAGCCTTAGCGGGTTTCCCAACTTGAGCGCCAGGTCCAAAATATGGCCCGGGATCTGGGTCACATACTGAGGGCTCAACAGAACCCTCAGATGAGCATGCCACCGAAGAATGCCCCAAACTCTGGGCCTGGTGCGGTAATGACTGGGGCAGCACCCCGATAACCCACCGGTTCCCAGGGCAGAGGCACAAGTGGAAGGGGGGGTGTAAAGCCTTGGAGGAAGCTTCCTTCCCCACTTGTAAACAGCCCCTGGAAACCCAGGAACCGGAAACAAAATCTCCTTCCCCTGAAAGTCGGCAACCCAAGGAGCAAAGAGGAGGAAGGAGAAACAAAGGACCCAAACACACCCATTTTGTGGAGGAGGTACAGGTCTTCCAATTTGAGGGAGAGGGATCCTCAGACGATCCTGGGTAAAGGATCTTCTCCTTCAGAGATGGGGGAGCACCTCCCAAGGAAAAATGGGTCCCAAGGGATTCCAACCTAGACTGGCTAGATGTGGGGATTGAGCTGTCGCCACCCATCATTCTATCCCAGAACCAACAGCATCAAAAACCCCTGGTTCAAACCCCTCCTGGTGACTGCCTCCAAAAAGGGGGGGGCAACCCAGAACCGGAACCAGGGGAACCTAAAACCGAATCAATAGACTGGGTAGATGTGGGGATCGAGCTGTCGCCGCCCATCATCCTATCCCAGAACCAACAATACCAAAAACCCCTGGTTCAAACCCATTCTGATGACTGCCTCCAAAAAGGGGGGGGTGACCCAGAACCGGAACCAGGGGAACCCGAAACCAGTTGCCAACTTTTTCTTTCAGATTCCCAAGACTCTTCTCTCGAAATGTCCAAAACCAGAAAATTAGCCCACCAGTTGTCCAAAAATGTGCATTATCTGTGCACCCTTGTGGAGAAGGAGGGAAGATACTATGCCCCGGTACAAGTACAGGGGCAGGGTACAATTTTGGCACTGGTGGACACTGGATCCCAAGTTACCCTTCTGTCCAAAAAGGCCTTTGATGAAATAAATTCAGGAAGGGGGGAGAAATACCAGATTCCTCTCACCTCTCTTCCTGGACAACTGCCGAAATTTGACGGGAAGGAAATTCCTGTCGAGGGGACTGCAGATTTTGACATTAAAATTGGGCGACACAAGGTGAAACACCCGGTCATAGTAGTGACTCCAGAGGGCACCCCTTGTTTACTAGGGAATGACCTACTGAGAAGGTTGTCACCCCTAATAGATAGCGTAAACAGAGTCCTCTGGACCCAGACTAGCCGACCAATAAAACTAAAACAGAGTGTCAACCATGTTAGTTTAAACGGCACGTGCCACATGGTTGAACAAAAATCTGACCAAGTAGAATTTCACTTCCAGAACAACCAAATTCCAGATGTGACAGTAATAGCAGTAGGACAACAGACTGGTGATGGGGGTCCTCTCTATTTCTGAAAATCAACCTTCCCTCCAGTTTAAGGTGGTATTCCACACTGGAAGGAAACTCTAAGAAATTCTTTACTAATCTACAATCAGACATTCCCACTCCGATAGTCCAGAAAGATGTGAAATCAGCTCAGAGCCTGGCTGATATTCATCAAATTGGAGAGCAGTTGTTTATCCCTGTTCAGTTAAATGATGGGAAGGACTCTGCTCTCACTCGAGTGTGTGTGAACAACGGTAAGAGCTTCATCAGTGAAGCCATGTTCCGCCAACTCCCAAAAGATCCAGCCATTCCCACATTCAAACTGATAGACAAATGAGATATGGACTTGGAAGCACCCAAATCCAAACATCTCCTGCCAAGCAAGTGTATGCTCAAAATCTCCATTGGCAACAAGAGCATAGTCCATAATTGTTGGGGCGTGCGAGACGTCACTGCCGCTTTTTACTTAGGCAGTGACATTCTCAATCGCTTTGCCATTAGTTTGGAACCTTACAAACTTCAAAGCTTGGTCCCAATTAGCAGATAATCCCATGGGCTTTGATGATCCAGAAAAAACATTTAGGTCAGCTTAATTGCTACCTTATGCAGTTGAAATTCAGGTTAAAGAGGAAGTCACCATCCCAGAAAGGACCCGACAATTCTCCCTGGAAGTGAAAGTTAAAAAAGGACAAAAATTGAAAAACCCTGATGCTTATATGCATCTAAATGCTTCTCTCCAACAGCAAGGGTTGGGGGCAAACCCAACACCATTCATCAACATAGAACATGACACCATTCCAATAGAGGTGGATAACAGCGCCTTACAGAGTATTACTCTAGCCGCAGGCACCATTATTGGAATGGCGGTTGATGACCGACATTTCTCCATTGATTTAGGAAATGAACTGTAAGGACTGTTTTGACAGTGACAGTGATGACAATACAACACCAGACAGGATCTTTACCCGGCATGGGGGGAACTTCCTGGTGTACACTTCTTGCCCTTATGGTAAGGAAGATGTGACTTGTGACTTCAGAGGGGATGAGGTGATTTTCCAGGTCCATGAGGGCTGCCTTTCCCACCTGAAGCCTCCACTCCAAATCAGCACTCTGACCAGGGACTTCTCCACCCAGCTGGAGGAGGCTGCTGAGATAGCAAAACCAGAAGTCTTTCCAGGCTTCAGGCAGATGGTGGAAGAGAGAGTCAACCTAGCTGATGCCTGCGTGACTCTGGAACAGAAGCAAAAGTTGAAACAAGTTTTCTTGGATTTCCAAGATCTCTTTGCGGTAGACTCATATGACTGTGGTCGCACCGACATCCACACAACAACAATTCCCACGGACCCTGGCATGACTCCAGTGTTTGTGAAGCAATATCGTTTGCCTCTAGCATCCATGGAGTCCCTTACAGAAATAATTACGGACCTTGAATCCCGGGGAATAATCTGTCCAGTACACAGCACCTTCAATAACCCGGTGCTGGGAATATTGAAGCCAAACGGCCAGTGGAGACTCTGCGCCGACCATAGGGAGCTCAACAAACGGGTCCATACTTCCCGATGGCCTCTGCCCTACATTGCCCAAGGGCTGGCCCAGATTCAGGGGTCACAGGTATTCACTGCAATAGACCTGACCAATGGATACTGGACCGTGCCTGTCAGTAGGGAGGACCAATACAAACTGGCTTTTACCTTTGGGGGCCAGCAGTACACATGGAAACGGACTCCCTTCGGATACCTCAACTCCGGCAATGAGTTCAATATTTTCCTACACAAGGCCATGCCCGACCTGGGTGCAAGGGGTAACTTGTCTTATGTAGATGATGTCCTCATCAAAAGTTCATCTGTGGAGGAACATATAGCGGAGATCCGTTATGTTCTCACACTGTTGAGGGCCGCCGGAGCAAAACTTTCCTTTCAGAAAGCACAGTGGTGCAGAGCCCATGTTCATTTCTTGGGGCATGAGATTACTCCTCAGGGTCTCTGTCCCCAAGAAAAGAAAGTGGAAGCACTTCGGAAACTGAAAGATCCCACAACTCGGCGGGAACTAAGGAGCCTCCTTGGACTGACTAATTACAGCATAAGTTCATTGAGGGCTACGCAGAGATCACTAGACCCCTGATTCATCTTTTGAAGGGGGGTCAAGTGGGAATGGGGTCCAGAACAATCCGAGGCAGTAAGACAACTCAAAAGAAGCCGCTCACAAGCGCCTTGCCTAGCTTACCCTGTCAGAAACAAGGAGTTCTTCCTGTAGACAGGGTTCTCTAATACGTGCTTGACGGCAGTATTATACCAAAAGCATGACAAGGTCAATAAAGTAATCTCCTATGCGAGCAAAACTTTATCCTCTGTGGAGGAAAAATTCAAAGATTGTGAGAAGGCACTCCTGGCAACGGTGTGGGCATTGAGGAATTACCGCCTGTTCATCCAGGGGGAACAGATCATAGTCGAAACTCCACACCAGCCTCTGCAATATCTCCAAAGTGACAGAATCCGGGCCGGAAATGTGAGTAATTCCCGAATTACTTCCTGGATTCTGTCAATGCAAGGCTTCCCTGTGGAGGTCAGTTATGGCCAAACAAGAAGAGTCCCCTCGCGCAAGGTCTGGCTGACTTGCATGATTGTGCCAGAGAAAACTGTCTCGAGGACGAAAGTCTAAAAATCAAGGACAACATGGAGGCATACCTTAATTCCCCACACAAAGTCTTTGAAGAAGACACGTGTGAGGGAATGCCCACTGTCTATGTGGATGGATGCTCTTACCATGTTGACAACAACAGGGAAAAAGAACTGGTGGCCGGCGTAGGGAATGCATGGATGAAGGAGTCCCCAGAACCCTCCGCTGGGTACAAAATTGGTCCCCGAAGTAGTCAGGTGCAGAAGTGATGGCTGTGCATCAGGCCTTCCTCACTGCTGTCCAACATCAACTCCACGAACTGGTCATAATCATGATTCCGATTATGTACGGAACGGGTTTGTGGAGCACCTGGTTAATTGGAAAACCAGAGGCATGTTATGTACTAATAACAAACCCCTGAAACATGGGAAGTTAATTCAAAACATTGATGATCTGGTCACCTCGAATGGGATGACCATCTACTGGAAGAAGATCAAGGGTCATTCCAAAGTAGAGGGACCAGACAAAACTGGAAATGACTTAGCTGATCAGCTGGCCAAAACCGGGGCCATTCAAGGGAATCTAATAGAGGTTGCGTCCTTGTTGGGGGAAATCCAGGTCACTGCTATCACGAGGTCCCAGACAAATGCTCACAATGATCTTTCAACTGCACAATGAAGTAAGGAGACCCCTGATGCTGATTAAATTACGGCTCAGAAGGGGAATCCAATAATTGATAAGTTTTACCAACACATTGGAGACCCTGAGGACTTTCCCATGATGGATACCGATTACATTGGGAAAGAGGACCTCAGAGTGTTGATGAAATGTCCAAAGACATTCCGAATCCAAGACGATTTGTTGGTAAGAAAATCCCAAACTGGCCATGATCAGCAGGTGGTCCCTACCTCATTCCAAAGCCTGATGTTAAGACAAGCCCATGATGCGGCCACCACCAGTCATAGGGGTTTTCATACAACACTTGAGATCTTAAGAGAGGTTGATTACTGGCCACACATGGGGCAGGATCTCGACCAATAATTGAAGGGGTGTCTTGTGTGTGCACAATTTCAGCCAACATCCCTCACACACCGGGCGCCTCTCGAAAAGAGGGGGATGACACTGCCATGGTCAGATTTGCAAATCGACTTCGTAGGCCCTGTGATTCGCTCGTCTAGGGGAAACAAGTACATGTTGACGGTCACATGCTTGTTTACCAAGTGAGTGGAATGTCTCCCGGCCCCAAACTGCAAGGCAGAAACAGCAGCTGCCCTGATGATTAACCACATCTTTTCCCGTTTTGGTCTACCTCAAAGGATTGAGTCAGACAGAGGAGCCATTTCACCAGTGAGGTAATGACAAAGATGTGGGAGATAATGGGGGTCAAAAGGAAGCTACATATTGCTTGCCAGCCAGCTTCTTCTGGGGCAGTAGAACGCTACAACCGGAGCATTGTGAGCATCAGATCGAACCCTTCATCTGCAACCAAAATGTCACCATTGAGTTGATGACTGGACGCAAGATGGTGCTTCCCCAGCATTTGCTCTACAGGACCCAAGAGCAGACGCTGATCAATGCCTCCACAACTCATGAGTATGTGGAGAATTTGAGGAAACACCTCCAACATGCTTTTGCCTATGCTCAGCGGAATCTAGAAAGATTAGCTGATAGCATGAAAACTCACTATGATTTGAAAACCACCAGGAAGGAATATAATGTGGGAGACCGGGTCTATCTATAAAATTTCCAAAGGAACCAGGCCAAACAGCGAAAATGTTTGCCTACATGGAAGAGACCGTTTGAAATTATAGACAAGATCTCCCCAGTTGCATACAAGATCCGCCTCCCCAAAGGCAGTTTGGCAGAGGGGGAAGACAAGTGGGTCCATATAAATCAGTTAAAGTGTTGCCATCCAGGCACACTCTGCAACAACTGGAGGAATCCTCTGGAATCCCAGAGGGGGCCGCTCCAGAGTAATTCAGTTCCAACCCTAAAATATCCCACATACAGTCTCTAAAATATTATGATTCTTAAATGCCAATGTATTCTGTTATATCTTGTTTTTAAAATAAGACTGCAAAATGTATCCTGATGTATAAAATGTATATTTTCGCCGCACCATTAATAGGGGTGGAAAAATGTCTAGGAATGTGTATTGCCGCTTTGCTTTATCATCCTAGGAGAGATGAAACCATGGAGACTGACCAAGGAGGACGACCCGGGGACAAGGAGCAAAGATCCGAGGGGCCCAGGGTACCGCCCAATATTCCCATCAGGACCGGCGAGGAGAACCGATTGATCCACTGGATGGAGGAAAAGATGCTGAACTCTGCCATCTTTGGAATGGAAGAAGATACGGACATACCAGCGCGTGGATCAAAACATCCTTTGAACCCAACTCCCCCTCGACTCGAAATCAAAGCGCAGTTGGGCAGGGGGGCTTGTTGGGTGTCCTGACCCACGTTTGGACTATTATGCTGCAACATTTGGTGCTGTTGGCTTAGGAAATCCAAGATGGCGGAAAAGCCCACATTGCGCCAGAATCCAGGAAAACCGCACAGTTTTGGCGCACAACAAAATGTTCCCCTGACCTGCCACCCACCAGTGCAAGCGTGATGGGCCAGGAGTGCCATGGGTGAAATGTGTGACAAAGGAAAAACATCATTGCCGGTTAGCTCAGAAAGCGCTGTGAAATCACCTTTGTTTCTCTGAAATGCAAGCTAAAAATGCCTATTTTAAACATCGCAGGAAATTCAAAAATCTCAATAAACACCAGCAGACATTTGGAGGAAGGTAGACTTGTGTGCATACAAAATCTGGAAAGAGAAAGAGCCCAAAATAATGTTCAAAATTAAACTGGCTGAGCTGTGGATGTCAGTAGCTAAAGTGAAATTGGACTTAAAGCCACTAAAATCGAAATATTTAAAATAAATGAGTGACCTACTGTTGAGTGTCACACAGTTTGCAACTGTTAAATGTCATAGTTTTGAATTTAGAATCAGCATTCTAGCTGCATGTGTAAAAATTGTAAGTTTGATTTGGATGAAGAAAAACTGGGAACAAAAGTGACATTTAGCTGAAGCCTGGCTTAAAGAGATTGAATTCTGCCTGGCAACTACCCCCGACAGGAGTTGAAACTTGATCAGCCACTCTTCCAAGGCCTGGCTGCATTCTGCTGCCCGCACCAAAGGGAGATGACACCTCTCTGATTGGATTAGGGGAGGAGCAGCTGGGGACTGCAGGAAACTGAACAATGAGCCTTCCTTGGCTCAGGCAAATGTTAAATTAGGGGGGTCGTAAATGGCTTCCTCTTGAGAGAAACGGGGAGGGGCAGTGCCTCTTTGAGCAACTTGAGTTGGAGGAAGTGGACAAACCAGAAATTCCATCATGTGCTTTGGGAAACCACACCCCTCTGGGCCAGAGCATCATTTTAAAAAGATGGATAATTCAAAGTACGGACTTGTCAAAATTATATAATTAATATCATTATTGTTGTGATTTTTCTGTGCACATTTTAAGAGGTGTTATAACTCTGCACCATGTTCTGAGGCAAAACCCCATGAGTTATGGAGATTTCAGACACGGGGTTCACGCTAGAAAAATGAAAGTTTACTGGAATATGTGTAGAAAGGCAGTGTACATCTGTGTCATTTTTGGTAAAAATCCAATATTGGTAAACCAACCAAAAAGCGCAAAATGTTGTCATTTCTTAATCCAAGCTCTTAGAAACATCAGAGTTGGAACAGAAACAACCTTATGTGATAAATGATGTGTATATGTAATGTCAACCACTTGTGTATCTGGGAAATGTGTTTAGTTATGAAAATGATTTTCTAAGGTAAAAGCAAAGGGGGGTGTTCTTTCTGTATGCCATAAAGATAACCCCTGATGACTCACTGCTCCCTTCTCAAATCAGGTCAAAGAGAAATCCTTGACCTATCAAATCATGAGTGGGGTGGGCACAGAAAGTTAGCATACACACCCAATTTCAAAAGACATAAAAAGAGCCACTGGAAGCCAGACAGGGACTTTCATTTTCCAACCTTCAACTGAATTCCTGCGCAGCACACTGACGGAGAACTCCAGAATCCAAAACTCCAAAGAGCTCAACTCTTCAGCAGGCCTCAAAATCTTTTGCAAACTTTTCAACCGCCGGGCTGTGCGGTTTGCTGCTTGCTAAGAGTCCTGTGTATCCAGAACCGCAGACCAGACCCAGACCGCTGTGAGCAGAACCAGTGCCTGATTGACCCGCCGAGAAGAGAGAACCGCAGCTAAACCTATTGACCAGATCTGTGACAAGGCCATTCCGTTTAAATTTATAGTGTGAGTATCTCGCCAGAACTGTTCAGAACCAATCTCTTAATTTTAACCTTTTGAGAACTGCATCATATGAATCGTGTGCGCATTCTGTCATTCAAAGCTGCAAAACTGTCATCTGTCATTCTGAGCTTGACTTTTATTTTAAGGATCTACCTTCACAAAATCATCTGCATCTCTTGAACCGTTTGTGCTAGAAGCGAGATTTTTAAAGCTAAGATTCTAGGCTTTCTAACGAACCCAGAACCGACTTTCTATTCATTATACTTTTTCCGTAATCGCGCTCGACGCACTATGAAAAAGTGCCGCGATTTGCGATTTGGCTCAAATTTCTTCACTTGTCTAAATAGCAGCTTCTTGCTTTCCTTTGCTGAAATTCGTTGGCAACCTGACAATCATTCATAGAACATTGCTAAAGTGATCCTGAACTAATTTAATGTAGCTATCACCCACCCTGAATCTCTTATAGGGAATTAAAAACCATTTTTAGCATATTTTACTTCATTGCCACCACATTTAAAAGGATTTTGCCTGTGTTTTAAAATCATCCCAGTGATCTCGGCTAGCTAGGGGGGAACGGAAATCGGATTGTACTGTGATTGTATTCCTGAAGACTGTTTGTGTTACTTCCATCTCCTTACATTGCATAGGGGGGGAGTGAATTGTCAGAGAAAAAGTAATCATATTATCTTTTGCTGAAATCATATCAAGTTTATTTCTGTACTGCCTTTTATTCATCGTTGCATCTCCTTGAAACCATAAAGCATTCCCAGCTACCTTGTTCTTTCCATACCAACTCCTAAGTAATAAAATAAGTGTGCTAGTGTAAGATTATCCATTGTTGATCAACATCATATTCTTAAGTGTGATATCAAATATTAATTTATTATAAAAGTGTGATATATATATTGTTTAATTTTCAATAAATCTTTTAAATTGCAAAACAAAAC
The DNA here is from genome assembly GCF_040938575.1 of Ambystoma mexicanum. Lineage (NCBI taxonomy): Eukaryota > Metazoa > Chordata > Amphibia > Caudata > Ambystomatidae > Ambystoma > Ambystoma mexicanum. The sequence continues at coordinate 868,068,801 of NC_090941.1, read as the reverse complement.
TACTTCTTGGCTCACTGAGGTCAGGGGGATTCAAAGAGATGGGCGTTATATAGGGGTTTATCATCCAGAGTATAACTTGTCATAAAAATATATAAATAAGGGCTTCCCTTGGGCGTCCCAGACGAGGCACTGACTTAGTGGGATTGCTGAATTGAAGTCACTTAACACCCTGTACACCTAAAGCCCAAGCGTCCTCCAGACTCATTCCAAAATCTATCCCTCTAAACCACCACACACCAACTGATTCATTCTCAACCCTCTCAACCCCCCTTGACCCAGCCCCATCTCTCACATACCTACCCCTGCCTGCCTACTATTCCTGCCCCCATCGATGTCACCCTCCCACCCGACACTCAAAGTCCACAGGCACCCTGCCCCTCACGTACCCCACCCCAAAGTGTCTCAACCACCCTGAATGTTCCTACCACACCCACCAAACCACTGGGCACCCATGTCCCTCAAGCTCCCACTGCGATGAGCACCACAAAAAAACTTCCCCTCACAAAGTCACTGTATCCTTTTTAATGCCCACTCTGTAGCAGGACACTGACCCAGCATCTTTGACCCCTATCCTCTGACAAGCCCGACCTCATTTTTTATCACCAAAATCTGGTTCTCCGACGACTTTGCCCCTTTAGCACACAAAGCCTTCCCCTCCGGCTACTCGCTCATCGCCCACAACAGACCCTCCAGAGGTGGCGGAGTTGCAGTCCTCTTCAATCCTCACTTCTCCGTCCCACTGGTCAAATCCCAGACATGCATTGCCTCCTGTGAATCCCTTCTAGTAAAACTTTCGCTACCACCGACTATCACCCACAGCTTCTTACTAATCTACAGACCCCCTGGATAAGACAGACATTTGGCGAACAACCTCTGTGATTCAATAGCTACCATTCAAGTAAATCACCCTACTCTTACACTCCTGGGAGACTTCAATATCTGGTTTGATATTCCCAACATCCCCATGACTCATCCTCTGGTTGACAGTCTTGATGCGCTCAACCTCTCCCATCATACCACTGGTCCAACCCACTTAGGTGGGCACACCCTTGATGCAATTTTCAGTTCTCATGACCTGGTTTATATATCCTGTCCCAGCCCACTCATCTGGACCGGCAACTTTGCCATCCCTTTCTCTATCCACCCACCTGCCCCTCCTCCTAAAGCTCCCCCGGCCCCCACCAATGATCTCATATCCTGGAACAAAGTCAAGATCCTTCCCCACCTACCTGACGCCCTGTTTCTTCATCCCCCTGCTTCAACTCCTGCCTTAATGACTCACTAATTTCTCTCACCCCCTCACATCCCGCATCCTCACGCAAAGGACCGTTCCCCAAATGGTTCATGCCCCACCTTAGGAATGCCAAAAAACAAAATAACTCTCTTGAATGCAAATGGCAAGAATCTAATACCAATCTCAGCAGATCCATGATCGCCCTGCACCACCGTAAAAACAAATCCAAAATTTGAAAGGCCAAAAAAGCCTATTACAATAAACAAATTCTCAACTGTGGCAACCGCAGCAAAGAGCTCCACATGATTATATCAGAATTCATGAAACCCACACACACCTCTACCCAATCCATTCCTACACAATCACTATGCGACTCCCTCTCCCTACACTTCTACAACACTGCATTTGACAGGACAGCAACCTTTAACAGCAAACTGTCGCTGATCTCCCCCATCACATTGCCCCGAGGCCCAATTTCCCTTCTTTCGACTCCTTCAATCCCATCTCCAGAGATGAATGCTTTGACCTACTATCAGCCAGCAAACCCTCGGCCCCTGCCCCGCCTCTGTGCTGAAAGAAATATTCTCGTCTACCTGAGCAGGAGAACATGCGAGAGCCATACTAAATGACTCCCTCAACTCTGGCATCTTCCTTCATGCCTTCAAAATAGCACCTGTTAAACCACTTCTAAAAAAGGCATCCCTCTACCCCCTTGACCTCAAGAATTACCGGTCGATCTCCAACACCAGATTTCTCGTGTAGCTCATAGACTGGACAGCATATTCTTTTGTATAATCCAACTGTCTCCTTAACCCCGCACAATCAAGCTTCAGACCGTGACATGTAACAGAAACCACTGTGATCTCGATCTGGGATGATCTCAAGGTCACTGCAGCATTTGACAAAGTTAACCACTCAATCCTCCTTGATTGCCTCCACTCTCTGGGAATCCGTGGCACTTCTCTCAAATGGATTGCTTCCTTCCTCAGCAACAGGAAACAAATAACCCTCCTCTCCCCTTTTGTCTCAAATGCTTGCTCAGTGAACACTGGAGTACTTCAAGACGAATTCCTATCTGCTCTCCTCTTCAACCTCTATATGACCACTCTACCAGAAATCATCTGCATACACAACATCTCCTGTTACAACTACACTGACAATACCCACATTACCCTAAGAATTCCCAAGTCATGCACCAACTCCCATCCCGACCTTGAAGCTTGTCTCTGTGATATTGACCGATGGATGACAATAAACCACCTCCTTTTGAAACCTTATAAAACTGAAATCATGGTGTGTGGCAATACTGCCCTTCTGCCACATCCGCTCCCATGGCCCCCTTCCCTCGGCCCCCCTCCCCTCTCAATATTGTCAAAAACCTAGGCTGCACTATGAACTCAGGCCTAACCCTCTCCCATCAAATCAACAACCTGTCAAAATCTGTCACTACCACCTCAAACTTCCCTGACACATCTTTCCCTACCACTCCTGCCCAAACAGACTCGCAGTTGTGTCCATTGTGATGTTGAGATTGGACTATGCCAAATCCCTATACCCAGGAGCTCCGGCATACCAACTCAAAAATTACAAAGAGCCAAAAACGCTGCCGCAAAACTGCTCCTCGCCCTGAGACAAAGAGACCACAGCTCACCTGCTCTTCGAACCCTCCACTGGCTCCCAGTCGGACGAAGGGCCACCTCTAAGACCCTATGCATCACTCACCGAGCAGTGCACAAGACCGGCCCATTGTACCTGCAAGAAAAGATAAAACCGTACCTCCCATCTCGCACCCTGAGATCAAGCACTGCCTTATTTCTAGTGATTTCAACCTCTAACTCTGTCAGGATCAGAGGCTCCACCTTCTCAACCTTGTCCCCAACTCTGTTGAACCCCCCCACATATTTGACACACCCAGCACTGTCAGTAGAAGCATTCATTCCATGATTGCCATTGGCTATTCAAAATGTGCCTGAACACAGTGTTTTCCGAGTCACAACAAGACGTGTGGTTGCGGGTACAGGGAAGGCAACAAAGAAACCAGTCGAACGAGGCCTTGGGATATTTGGATTGTGCAACTGCAGAAAAAGAAGTGCAGGGGTGTTTGTCAAGGAAGAATGGTGCGTGAGAAAAAGTGAGTAACAGGCGAGGCTAGGTGGACAGAGCTAGGGAAAGCAGAGAGTGCAGGGGAACGAAGTTCCACAAGCCAAGAGTGAGATAGGGGGCTATCAGTGTTTAGGCTCAGGCAAGCCAACATGGGGGAAGGGCCCAGAAGGGCAAGTGCAGCATAAGGGGGATGGTCAGGGGACACCAGTTCATGGGTAGACTGGAGTAGGGGGCCTGGTGCCCTATAAGACTCTAAAAGAACCAGGCAGCCAGTCAAGAAGCAGACAGGGACATTAGCAGGGGAGGGGGCGTTCAAAGTAAGAACAGGATTTTATGGTGCTGGGAAGCTAACAGAACTAAATGAGATCCGGCAGAAGTCTGTGCGGTGTAGGTAGGCTGTTCAAGAGGGAGGAACATGCAGAGCAGGGATGTGTACCCCATACTCTCTGATTAGCAAAGCGACAGATCTTCAGGGAGTCACAGCTAGATGACCTAAGGAAGGCAGCTGGGAGATATTTAGGGAGAGTGAGTTGGATGTTGAGGGGACCGAAGCCCCAGAAAGCCCTGCAGATGATGCAGAGGGTATTGAACTGGATCTTCAAAGCAACCTGGAGTCAGTGGAGAGATGGCAGGGCTGGAGAGATGCAGTCCCTGCACTTGAGGCCAAAGAAAACTCTTGCACTTTAGTTCTGGATTAATTCAATGGGGCAATGGGGGTATTTCGGCAGATTCAGGAAGAGGCTGTTGCAGTAGTCCAGCCTAGAAAGGACCAGAGCACTGGATACTCTGAGGTTCTTGGGGAAGGCGAGGAAAGGGAAAATACCTCTGAGGAGGTGCTGCAGAAAGTGGGCCTTCTAGACAAGGTCCTTGATGTGAATAGCTAAGGAGAGAGGATTTGAAGTTGACAAGTTTCATTGTCTTCCAAGTCGGTGAGGGGAGTGGGCCCATGGAGTGCAGCCAGAGCGTGGGAGGGAAATAGTGAGCAGGGGTCCCAGTGAGCAGGCTTTCTGTCTCACTGGCATTGAGGCAGAGATTTTTAGCAGTACACCATGCCTGATAGCAGCTGGGCAGCCATGAATGAGAGAGGATGAGGGAGAGGCAGAAGAGTGAGGCTTGGTTGAGAGCTGCACGTCATCTGCATCACAGTGGCATGGCTCTGACTTTTTGCTCCCGCTCCAGCCATGATAGTGGGGAGGCTGTTTATGTGCAAATGTGGAGCACATACAACATATCCTGAGGCACAGTTGTTGGACATAGTGTTGAAAGCCCTACAAGGTCCATCAGTAGCGTGTATGGGCAACAACCAATACCTACAGCAATAGGTATAGGGGTTTGCATTTGCGAAGCAGTCCTGTCTATGAATATCATCCCACAATGATGGTTCAATAGTTCCTGACCGTGAATCCTCAGACTGTGAACCAGCAACGCCACATATACCTATCACGTTACACATGGAGCAACAGAGCCATAATGCACATCTGAGTTGGCGATGTAGCTGGCATGTCTTACCTTATCAGACTGATGGCACGAGTATGGAGGAGTATGCATCCAACTGTACAGCACAATGATGGTAGTTACAAGTCATGTGCCTTTCAAGTATCAACTGAGAGGCACATACAGCCCTTTAATGTCAGATAGGTTCTTCCAATTCGAAGTTGGTTTATACGTTTGAACAATTAGCATGCACATACATTGAATGGAATGCAGACAGGCACTCTCATTTCCATTCATGATGCCCATAACCTTTGACACGGTTCATCATTTTCTGATGCAAGGACGGCAACCTCTGCATGATGACCCACCATATAATACTGTTCACCTTGTAGTGAATGTTGCATCTGCTTACAACATACATGTGTTATAGCACCAACATCATGCGTTCAACTCAGGGCTGTGGTCTGTGGGCACTGATGCACCTTCACTCCGAGCACACCACAGGTGTGTCTCTGTGATATTGACCGATGGATGACAATAAACCACCTCCTTTTGAAACCTTATAAAACTGAAATCATGGTGTGTGGCAATACTGCCCTTCTGCCACATCCGCTCCCATGGCTCCCTTCCCTCGGCCCCCCTCCCCTCTCAATATTGTCAAAAACCTAGGCTGCACTATGAACTCAGGCCTAACCGTCTCCCATCAAATCAACAACCTGTCAAAATCTGTCACTACCACCTCAAACTTCCCAGACACATCTTTCCCTACCACTCCTGCCCAAACAGACTTGCCGCAGTTGTGTCCATTGTGATGTTGAGATTGGACTATGCCAAATCCCTATACCCAGGAGCTCCGGCATACCAACTCAAAAATTACAAAGAGCCAAAAACGCTGCCGCAAAACTGCTCCTCGCCCTGAGACAAAGAGACCACAGCTCACCTGCTCTTCGAACCCTCCACTGGCTCCCAGTCGGACGAAGGGCCACCTCTAAGACCCTATGCATCACTCACCGAGCAGTGCACAAGACCGGCCCATTGTACCTGCAAGAAAAGATAAAACCGTACCTCCCATCTCGCACCCTGAGATCAAGCACTGCCTTATTTCTAGTGATTTCAACCTCTAACTCTGTCAGGATCAGAGGCTCCACCTTCTCAACCTTGTCCCCAACTCTGTTGAACCCCCCCCACATATTTGACACACCCAGCACTGTCAGTAGAAGCATTCATTCCATGATTGCCATTGGCTATTCAAAATGTGCCTGAACACAGTGTTTTCCGAGTCACAACAAGACGTGTGGTTGCGGGTACAGGGAAGGCAACAAAGAAACCAGTCGAACGAGGCCTTGGGATATTTGGATTGTGCAACTGCAGCAAAAGAAGTGCAGGGGTGTTTGTCAAGGCAGAATGGTGCGTGAGAAAAAGTGAGTAACAGGCGAGGCTAGGTGGACAGAGCTAGGGAAAGCAGAGAGTGCAGGGGAACGAAGTTCCACAAGCCAAGAGTGAGATAGGGGGCTATCAGTGTTTAGGCTCAGGCAAGCCAACATGGGGGAAGGGCCCAGAAGGGCAAGTGCAGCATAAGGGGGATGGTCAGGGGACACCAGTTCATGGGTAGACTGGAGTAGGGGGCTTGGTGCCCTATAAGACTCTAAAAGAACCAGGCAGCCAGTCAAGAAGCAGACAGGGACATTAGCAGGGGAGGGGGCGTTCAAAGTAAGAACAGGATTTTATGGTGCTGGGAAGCTAACAGAACTAAATGAGATCTGGCAGAAATCTGTGCGGTGTAGGTAGGCTGTTCAAGAGGGAGGAACATGCAGAGCAGGGATGTGTACCCCATACTCTCTGATTAGCAAAGCGACAGATCTTCAGGGAGTCACAGCTAGATGACCTAAGGAAGGCAGCTGGGAGATATTTAGGGAGAGTGAGTTGGATGTTGAGTGGACCGAAGCCCCAGAAAGCCCTGCAGATGATGCAGAGGGTATTGAACTGGATCTTCAAAGCAACCTGGAGTCAGTGGAGAGATGGCAGGGCTGGAGAGATGCAGTCCCTGCACTTGAGGCCAAAGAAAACTCTTGCACTTTAGTTCTGGATTAATTCAATGGGGCAATGGGGGTATTTCGGCAGATTCAGGAAGAGGCTGTTGCAGTAGTCCAGCCTAGAAAGGACCAGAGCACTGGATACTCTGAGGTTCTTGGGGAAGGCGAGGAAAGGGAAAATACCTCTGAGGAGGTGCTGCAGAAAGTGGGCCTTCTAGACAAGGTCCTTGATGTGAATAGCTAAGGAGAGAGGATTTGAAGTTGACAAGTTTCATTGTCTTCCAAGTCGGTGAGGGGAGTGGGCCCATGGAGTGCAGCCAGAGCGTGGGAGGGAAATAGTGAGCAGGGGTCCCAGTGAGCAGGCTTTCTGTCTCACTGGCATTGAGGCAGAGATTTTTAGCAGTACACCATGCCTGATAGCAGCTGGGCAGCCATGAATGAGAGAGGATGAGGGAGAGGCAGAAGAGTGAGGCTTGGTTGAGAGCTGCACGTCATCTGCATCACAGTGGCATGGCTCTGACTTTTTGCTCACGCTCCAGCCATGATAGTGGGGAGGCTGTTTATGTGCAAATGTGGAGCACATACAACATATCCTGAGGCACAGTTGTTGGACATAGTGTTGAAAGCCCTACAAGGTCCATCAGTACCGTGTATGGGCAACAGCCAATACCTACAGCAATAGGTATAGGGGTTTGCGTTTGCGAAGCAGTCCTGTCTATGAATAGCATCCCACAATGATGGTTCAATAGTTCCTGACCGTGAATCCTCAGACTGTGAACCAGCAACGCCACATATACCTATCACGTTACACATGGAGCAACAGAGCCATCATGCCACATCTGAGTTGGCGATGTAGCTGGCATGTCTTACCTTATCAGACTGATGGCACTAGTATGGAGGAGTATGCATCCAACTGTACAGCACAATGATGGTAGTTACAAGTCATGTGCCTTTCAAGTATCAACTGAGAGGCACATACAGCCCTTTAATGTCAGATAGGTTCTTCCAATTCGAAGTTGGTTTATACGTTTGAACAATTAGCATGCACATACATTGAATGGAATGCAGACAGGCACTCTCATTTCCATTCATGATGCCCATAACCTTTGACACGGTTCATCATTTTCTGATGCAAGGACGGCAACCTCTGCATGATGACCCACCATATAATACTGTTCACCTTGTAGTGAATGTTGCATCTGCTTACAACATACATGTGTTATAGCACCAACATCATGCGTTCAACTCAGGGCTGTGGTCTGTGGGCACTGATGCACCTTCACTCCGAGCACACCACAGGTGTGTCTCTGTGATATTGACCGATGGATGACAATAAACCACCTCCTTTTGAAACCTTATAAAACTGAAATCATGGTGTGTGGCAATACTGCCCTTCTGCCACATCCGCTCCCATGGCTCCCTTCCCTCGGCCCCCCTCCCCTCTCAATATTGTCAAAAACCTAGGCTGCACTATGAACTCAGGCCTAACCGTCTCCCATCAAATCAACAACCTGTCAAAATCTGTCACTACCACCTCAAACTTCCCAGACACATCTTTCCCTACCACTCCTGCCCAAACAGACTTGCCGCAGTTGTGTCCATTGTGATGTTGAGATTGGACTATGCCAAATCCCTATACCCAGGAGCTCCGGCATACCAACTCAAAAATTACAAAGAGCCAAAAACGCTGCCGCAAAACTGCTCCTCGCCCTGAGACAAAGAGACCACAGCTCACCTGCTCTTCGAACCCTCCACTGGCTCCCAGTCGGACGAAGGGCCACCTCTAAGACCCTATGCATCACTCACCGAGCAGTGCACAAGACCGGCCCATTGTACCTGCAAGAAAAGATAAAACCGTACCTCCCATCTCGCACCCTGAGATCAAGCACTGCCTTATTTCTAGTGATTTCAACCTCTAACTCTGTCAGGATCAGAGGCTCCACCTTCTCAACCTTGTCCCCAACTCTGTTGAACCCCCCCCCCCACATATTTGACACACCCAGCACTGTCAGTAGAAGCATTCATTCCATGATTGCCATTGGCTATTCAAAATGTGCCTGAACACAGTGTTTTCCGAGTCACAACAAGACGTGTGGTTGCGGGTACAGGGAAGGCAACAAAGAAACCAGTCGAACGAGGCCTTGGGATATTTGGATTGTGCAACTGCAGCAAAAGAAGTGCAGGGGTGTTTGTCAAGGCAGAATGATGCGTGAGAAAAAGTGAGTAACAGGTGAGGCTAGGTGGACAGAGCTAGGGAAAGCAGAGAGTGCAGGGGAACGAAGTTCCACAAGCCAAGAGTGAGATAGGGGGCTATCAGTGTTTAGGCTCAGGCAAGCCAACATGGGGGAAGGGCCCAGAAGGGCAAGTGCAGCATAAGGGGGATGGTCAGGGGACACCAGTTCATGGGTAGACTGGAGTAGGGGGCCTGGTGCCCTATAAGACTCTTAAAAAAACAGGCAGCCAGTCAAGAAGCAGACAGGGACATTAGCAGGGGAGGGGGCGTTCAAAGTAAGAACAGGATTTTATGGTGCTGGGAAGCTAACAGAACTAAATGAGATCCGGCAGAAGTCTGTGCGGTGTAGGTAGGCTGTTCAAGAGGGAGGAACATGCAGAGCAGGGATGTGTACCCCATACTCTCTGATTAGCAAAGCGACAGATCTTCAGGGAGTCACAGCTAGATGACCTAAGGAAGGCAGCTGGGAGATATTTAGGGAGAGTGAGTTGGATGTTGAGGGGACCGAAGCCCCAGAAAGCCCTGCAGATGATGCAGAGGGTATTGAACTGGATCTTCAAAGCAACCTGGAGTCAGTGGAGAGATGGCAGGGCTGGAGAGATGCAGTCCCTGCACTTGAGGCCAAAGAAAACTCTTGCACTTTAGTTCTGGATTAATTCAATGGGGCAATGGGGGTATTTCGGCAGATTCAGGAAGAGGCTGTTGCAGTAGTCCAGCCTAGAAAGGACCAGAGCACTGGATACGCTGAGGTTCTGGGGGAAGGCGAGGAAAGGGAAAATACCTCTGAGGAGGTGCTGCAGAAAGTGGGCCTTCTAGACAAGGTCCTTGATGTGAATAGCTAAGGAGAGAGGATTTGAAGTTGACAAGTTTCATTGTCTTCCAAGTCGGTGAGGGGAGTGGGCCCATTGAGTGCAGCCAGAGCGTGGGAGGGAAATAGTGAGCAGGGGTCCCAGTGAGTAGGCTTTCTGTCTCACTGGCATTGAGGCAGAGATTTTTAGCAGTACACCATGCCTGATAGCAGCTGGGCAGCCATGAATGAGAGAGGATGAGGGAGAGGCAGAAGAGTGAGGCTTGGTTGAGAGCTGCACGTCATCTGCATCACAGTGGCATGGCTCTGACTTTTTGCTCCCGCTCCAGCCATGATAGTGGGGAGGCTGTTTATGTGCAAATGTGGAGCACATACAACATATCCTGAGGCACAGTTGTTGGACATAGTGTTGAAAGCCCTACAAGGTCCATCAGTAGCGTGTATGGGCAACAACCAATACCTACAGCAATAGGTATAGGGGTTTGTGTTTGCGAAGCAGTCCTGTCTATGAATATCATCCCACAATGATGGTTCAATAGTTCCTTACCGTGAATCCTCAGACTGTGAACCAGCAACGCCACATATACCTATCACGTTACACATGGAGCATCACCCAGCACTGTCAGTAGAAGCATTCATTCCATGATTGCCATTGGCTATTCAAAATGTGCCTGAACACAGTGTTTTCCGAGTCACAACAAAACGTGTGGTTGCGGGTACAGGGAAGGCAACAAAGAAACCAGTCGAACGAGGCCTTAGGATATTTGGATTGTGCAACTGCAGCAAAAGAAGTGCAGGGGTGTTAGTCAAGGCAGAATGGTGCGTGAGAAAAAGTGAGTAACAGGCGAGGCTAGGTGGACAGAGCCAGGGAAAGCAGAGAGTGCAGGGGAACGAAGTTCCACAAGCCAAGAGTGAGATAGGGGGCTATCAGTGTTTAGGCTCAGGCAAGCCAACATGGGGGAAGGGCCCAGAAGGGCAAGTGCAGCATAAGGGGGGTGGTCAGGGGACACCAGTTCTTGGTTAGACTGGAAGGGGGGGCTGCTGCCCTATAAGACTCTAAAAGAACCAGGCAGCCAGTCAAGAAGCAGACAGGGACATTAGCAGGGGAGGGGGCGTTCAAAGTAAGAACAGGATTTTAAGGTGCTGGGAAGCTAACAGAACTAAATGAGATCCGGCAGAAGTCTGTGCGGTGTAGGTAGGCTGTTCAAGAGGGAGGAACATGCAGAGCAAGGATGTGTACCCCATACTCTCTGATTAGCAAAGCGACAGATCTTCAGGGAGTCACAGCTAGATGACCTAAGGAAGGCAGCTGGGAGATATTTAGGGAGAGTGAGTTGGATGTTGAGGGGACCGAAGCCCCAGAAAGCCCTGCAGATGATGCAGAGGGTATTGAACTGGATCTTCAAAGCAACCTGGAGTCAGTGGAGAGATGGCAGGGCTGGAGAGATGCAGTCCCTGCACTTGAGGCCAAAGAAAACTCTTGCTGTTTAGTTCTGGATTAATTCAATGGGGCAATGGGGGTATTTCGGCAGATTCAGGAAGAGGCTGTTGCAGTAGTCCAGCCTAGAAAGGACCAGAGCACTGGATACTCGAGGTTCTGGGGGAAGGCGAGGAAAGGGAAAATACCTCTGAGGAGGTGCTGCAGAAAGTGGGCCTTCTAGACAAGGTCCTTGATGTGAATAGCTAAGGAGAGAGGATTTGAAGTTGACAAGTTTCATTGTCTTCCAAGTCGGTGAGGGGAGTGGGCTCATGGAGTGCAGCCAGAGCGTGGGAGGGAAATAGTGAGCAGGGGTCCCAGTGAGTAGGCTTTCTGTCTCACTGGCATTGAGGCAGAGATTTTTAGCAGTACACCATGCCTGATAGCAGCTGGGCAGCCATGAATGAGAGAGGATGAGGGAGAGGCAGAAGAGTGAGGCTTGGTTGAGAGCTGCACGTCATCTGCATCACAGTGGCATGGCTCTGACGTTTTGCTCCCGCTCCAGCCATGATAGTGGGGAGGCTGTTTATGTGCAAATGTGGAGCACATACAACATATCCTGAGGCACAGTTGTTGGACATAGTGTTGAAAGCCCTACAAGGTCCATCAGTAGCGTGTATGGGCAACAACCAATACCTACAGCAATAGGTATAGGGGTTTGCGTTTGCGAAGCAGTCCTGTCTATGAATATCATCCCACAATGATGGTTCAATAGTTCCTGACCGTGAATCCTCAGACTGTGAACCAGCAACGCCACATATACCTATCACGTTACACATGGAGCAACAGAGCCATCATGCCACATCTGAGTTGGCGATGTAGCTGGCATGTCTTACCTTATCAGACTGATGGCACGAGTATGGAGGAGTATGCATCCAACTGTACAGCACAATGATGGTAGTTACAAGTCATGTGCCTTTCAAGTATCAACTGAGAGGCACATACAGCCCTTTAATGTCAGATAGGTTCTTCCAATTCGAAGTTGGTTGATACGTTTGAACAACTAGCATGCACATACATTGAATGGAATGAAGACAGGCACTCTCATTTCCATTCATGATGCCCATAACCTTTGACACGGTTCATCATTTTCTGATGCAAGGACGGCAACCTCTGCATGATGACCCACCATATAATACTGTTCACCTTGTAGTGAATGTTGCATCTGCTTACAACATACATGTGTTATAGCACCAACATCATGCGTTCAACTCAGGGCTGTGGTCTGTGGGCACTGATGCACCTTCACTCCGAGCACACCACAGGGTGTGATGACAGAGAGCTAACATATGCATCATGACAAGGCATCCCATAGAAGCCTGTGAAAAACTGAACCTGCAAATCAGCATGCAATGATGTGATTGTTCAACATTTATCGCATGTACCTATCGAGCAGTGCAAAGTGACACACCACAAGAATGTAGCAGACAACGGTACATGTAGGTGTGTAATTGCTTGTCCATGAAACAGGGGAGTACCCTGTGGGTGATGTGTACTGTCCCACAGACATGTGCCACACATGTCCACCACACAGAATACTCTCAGAATGAAGGCCATGTGACATGAGTCTAAACATCAGCAAACATGCATTCCCTAACAATGTTATAGAACTGCAGCCAGATGTACCACTACATATATATGGTGGATCATGCATGATTGGCAAAACATATGATGCACAATAAAAGCCATTCACCGGATGTGTCCTCATAGTTCTCCATGCCTCCCAGGCCTTGCACCCGCTCAAGGGTGATGAATTGACTCATAGCCTCTTCATGTGGTGTCAGCTGCTCCTTCTCTGGTGACCCCCCTCCAGTGGTCAGTGCAGAAGCCAGGTTGACACTGAGCTTGTGCCTGGTCCTACATGTGAAATCATTCCACTGCTTCACAACATGTGCAGCAGTGTGCATCTCCACACATAAAGTGTTGATCTGGTCCATGACATGCTGCCAATGCACCATCCGTTGTGCAGGTGTACAGGTGCTCCACGCGTACTGGCACATCTCAGGATAGTGATCGGCCAGGTAGTTGATGAGGATCTGGATCTCATCATCAGTAAAGCACAACTTCCTCTGCGGGCCAGTGTCCAGTGCTGTGTTTTAGAGTGGAGCCTTCTCCTATTGTGCAGGGCATCCCTTCTTGGCCCGAGTGGCCCTTAGTGTTGGTGCTGCACCTATCTGGCTGAGAACATCTGGCATCTCGGTGCTGGGTCACATGTGGACTGGGGCCTGCCACATCCTCCAGGGGCTCGGGCAGATGTCTCCACACCATGTCCCTGACCCCCTGTGGATGGGGCAGACATTTCCACACCACATCCCTGACCCTCTGCGGCAGAAGTCTCCTCACCACTTCCCTGACCAGGACATTGGTCGCGGGCACGCGGTGCACCATACCAGCAATACCGGCGTGCCGCAATTGGGAGGAAATCACAAGTCAGGCGGCCAAGAAAATACCGGCATCATGAAGGCACAAAGAGAGCTTACCGCCATGGCGGTAATACCGGCATCTCAAACCAACCATAAAATCCTATGTGCAGTGTTCCCAACTGCCACAGATGCACACAATCAGCACAGGTGGAGGCAATGAAGTCTGGGCCAGTACAAAAGGAGCACACCCACACACCAAACCCCTTCCCACACCAAGATGAATCCAATAGCAGTAGCAATACTGGAGCCGGAGTACATGCTTGCATTGCAACACCAGCAACAACAACAACAGCAACAGCAGGCACCACAGAGGAGACACAGGAGGAGAAGGAGGGTGAGACAGGCCCAGCATGCCCCACCAGTGCAGCCAGCGGCACCACGCAGGCAGCCCCCAATCCCTCACATCAGAGCCAGTCCTTTCAACCTAACCCCAGAGCAGATCCACACCCTGTACCGGCTGGACCGGGACACCATCACCACCATCGTGGACATGATACATGACGGCATTGTCAGCCTCACTGAAATACGCACCGCCATCCCCCCTCTACTGAAGGTGGTGTCGGTGCTCCACTTCCCTGCCACAGGCGCCTAACAGCACACAGTGGGGTACATGCATGGCATATCACAACCCTTACTGTCTCGCATTCTGAACCAAGTGCTGGATGCCCTCCTCAAGCACACAAGGGACTACATATCCCTACCATGGACTCCCCAGGAGATTCTTGATACCGAAGTTGGCTTCCATGCACTGGCAGGCATGCCCAATTGTATAGGGGCCCTCGACTGCACCCACATGGAGTTGTTGGTCCTGCATGCTATGGAGGTGGTGTACTGCAACCGCAAGCAATACCACTCCATCAATGTGCAGATGGTATGTGACGCCAGCAAAATCATAACACATAGTTGTGCCTGATATCCCGGATAAAATCATGACTCTATTGTCCTGCGAAACCGCAAGCTACCACGCTACATGGAGCTACATGCTGGATGACGTGCCTGGCTGCTTGGTAAGTTGCATGACAGGCATATGGCACTGAATCGGGAGGATAGATGCACTGCATCACTAAACACTGTGCCCCAAAGCATCCCAAACAGAACATGACATCCAAATCCCATAGGACAGAAGTAAGGTCGACACCTATCACAACATGACAAACAGTAACCCCCCCCATCCCACTAAACGTGCACCACTCATCAGCGGACCTCACCTTCCGTAACACTATCCAGCAACATGCAGTGAATATGCACTATGTTGCTGTCTCCAGCAAATCACCACACAGGACAAGCATCCATGGAAGTGCACTGAACCAAACCATCAAGGGAATCCACTGTCTGTCACAGGGCCGCCACAACCACAGGAATGCAGCAATCACCGCTGAATGCCTAACATTGCAGAGTCTACTGCCAATGCTCCAAGTGAGCAATTCCTACAGGAGACAAATTAGACTCAACCACAGCTGTATGCGTACACGATGCATATGCAACAAGACGGCAGTGCACACTGTGTATCATCTTGAAGATACAACCCACACCATTATTCCTTGGCACAAGACACATTGATGGCCTAAAAATGGCGTCCATACAACCAGGGACAAGTGCATGTGACCAACGATAATCTGCCGGCATGTGTGACTAGTACAGCTGTCCATCAGAAAATCGACTGACATATACCTTTTTTTGCCTCCCATGCAGGTGACAGTGGCTATCCCTTGATGCTGTGGCTCCTCAACCCTGTCCGATAACCCACAGAACAGGCACGAGGAGGACTACTTTCGATCCCACACCCGTACCCATGTGGTCATTGAGCAGACCTTTGGCCTGTTGAAGGCACCGTTGGGTGGGGCACTCCTCTACAGGCATGAGACGGTGGCCAAGATCATCATGGCATGTGTCATGCTGCACAACATGCGTATCCGACGCAACGTGCCCCTACCCCCTGACATTGAACTGCAACCACCTGGTGATGATGAAGGGGATGAAGAAGAAGTGTCTGCACATCATTGCGATGCCGATGCACAGGAGGGACGTGCTGTGCGTCAGTCGGTGACTGCACAATATTTCTGACACACATGGCTGCAGAGGGTGACATGATAGTTGGACAGAGGCCACTGGGTGTGGGGGTACATACGAAGCCGGCCCCCTCACTCCAAGGCCCATGAGAGGCAAGGCCAGCACCTGTTTTGTGCCTGTTCGGTGCCGTGGCTGCCGTCTGCCAGACCCCCTGGCTCTTTCCACAAAGGTACTTTTACTCCTATTGACAGCCTCAGCAGTCTGATCCTGCCCATATGCATTAATGTGCGACCAAAGCCCTTTCCACATACATCATGGTTCTGCATATGCCCACACAGCCTGACCACCACAACCATGCCTTTACAGAGCCACGCGTAGTGCAAGTTTTGCATTTAGCCTATCCTTTGACTGCTCTTGCCGATCTATAATCGTATTTGGCCTACATATGATTGCCCTGACTAGCCCAGAGGCACCCTGCACCCAGACTTGCATTTAGCCTGCCTATAACTGCATTTAGCCTGTCCCTGATTGCATTTAGCCTGCCTATAACTGCATTTAGCCTGTCCCTGATTGCATTTAGCCTGTCCCTGATTGCATTTAACCTGTCCCTGATTGCATTTAGCCTGCCTATAACTGCATTTAGCCTGTCCCTGATTGCATTTAGCCTGTCCCTGATTGCATTTAACCTGTCCCTGATTGCATTTAGCCTGCCTATAACTGCATTTAGCCTGTCCCTGATTGCATTTAGCCTGTCCCTGATTGCATTTAGCCTGTCCCTGATTGCATTTAGCCTGTCCCTGATTGCATTTAGCTTGCCTATAACTGCATTTAGCCTGTCCCCGATTGCACTTAGCCTACATAGGATTGCGCTGTCCAACCTAGAGGTACCTGACTCCCGCAAACCAACTGTTCGTGCCTAAAACTAAGTTAGAATGATACTAACTCTTATTTACCTGTCAGCCTTTTGGACCACAATGCCAAAAATAAACCAGCAACCGAGGCCTACACCACAGGGCATACCGCCCGTGGACGAAGGACTCTTAACTCCCCCACTAGAGCCCAGCCATCAACCTTCACATTCACTTATTACCCACCAACTGCTAACATACCTCCCCTGTGACACTGCAAGTAGAAACGCAAAACTACGCTCAAGATTACCTAAAATTTACGAACCACTAGCTAGACTCAACACCTCTTGCAACAGAAGTAACACCAACTTCCGAAACATTCCTCCTATAAAAACTGACCCCCATCGCAATAACCGCCCAAATAAGCAGACCAATGCTAACAATAGCCTACCTAAAAAGAAAAGCAATGCCACCCAGGCCATAGCAAAGTCGAACCTCCAACTGAAGTGCGCCCTTATTAATGCCAGGTCACTAATAGCACACGCGACCGAAATTGCTGATCTCATTCAAATAGGAGACTATGACATCCTCGCCATAACAGAAACTTGGCTGCACCAAGCTGCAGGACCTGCCATAATGCTTGCCCTACCACATAATTACACCATACTTAGAGAAGATAGAGTCAACTCTCGAGGAGGTGGCCTAGCCATTATTGCTAAAAACAATCTCACCCTAAAAATTGAATCAAGTTCAACGACTAACTCCTGCGAATCATTAACTGCTAAACTCCTCGCATCTCCCTCTCATTCTATTAATATCCACCTTATCTACAGACCACCTGGCCCTATTGGCACGTTCGAGGAGGACATCTCCACGATCCTCTCAAACAACCTAAAAACTTCATCCCAAGTTATCCTTCTGGGAGACCTAAACCTAGGCTACAACGACCCTAAAGACCTGCAAGCAACTAATGTCACTAATATCATCTCAGAACTAGGCTTCTCCCAAAAAATCCTACAACCCACACACGAAAAAGGCCGTATACTTGACTGGGTTGCTGACTATAACTGCAATACTACGATTGTCGACATCAAACCACAAATTTGGACAGATCATGCACTGATAACCTTCCTCCTAAATGTTAACTTGACCATACCTACTGAAATTGTTCTGGCTCCCCCCCCTGCCAACCAGAAACAAAAAACTTATAACTACAGAAAAACTGCTACCACTCATCCTCCCTAGACTAAACTCTCTACCTGACTCATCGGACACCTCATCACTAGTAAATGAATTCAACTCTTCTATGGCTACAGCTCTAGATACTATTGCCCCACTGAAACTCAGAAAGAGTAAGCCCAAAGCCCACCTAAACACCTGGTTTACTCCTCACCTCAAATCTCTAAGACTTGAAAAACGTAAATGTGAATCTGCTTGGCGACTAGTCCCAACAGAGACAAATAAAATTACACTCATCAATGCCTCCAAGATTTATAAAAATGAAATAAAGAAAGCAAAAAGAGAGAACTTCAACAACAGAATACTGCAGGCCAAATCTGGTACGAAGGAACTATTCCTTATACTAAAGGAACTAGAAAACCCTATTCCTGTCCAGGATAACTGTGATAAAAATAAAATATGGTGCTCGAACATCCAAAAAGCACTAAATGACAAAATTGCCACACTCCAAACAAAAATTGAGATAAAGAAACAGAATATTCCACCCTCAACTAACTTAAGAGGCAAACCACCAACTAGCACTAAACTAAACCATATATTTAACTTCTCGAAAGTAACCATACTTGAAACCGAAAAGATAATACTTTCACTCAAGCCATCCAATTGCCGAGGTGACCTATGCCCAGCCCAACTAATAAAAGACATGGCCAGAGACCTCTCACCATTCATTTCTAAGCTTATTAATGCCTCCTTTACTTCAGGCACTATTCCAGATAACCTCAAGCAATCTTGGGTCCTCCCCCTTCTAAAAAAACAAACATTGGACCCATCCATCCCGACTAACTACAGGCCTATCACAACGGTACCGTTCCTGTTAAAAATCCTAGACAGGGTAGCCTACCTGCAGATCCAAAAACACCTGGAGCTGCACCACCTTCTAGGCACAAGACAATCAGGTTTTAGACCTCAGCATGGAACTGAAATCGCACTTATCGATCTTAAAACTCAGGTCGATGAGCTGAGAGACTCCGGAAAGATGGCCTTACTCCTCTTGCTGGACCTCTCCGCAGCCTTCGACCTAGTGGATCATGATGTGCTATGCACCCACCTAGAAACAGCTGCCCACTTCTCCACGCATGCCATCGCATGGATCAAATCTTTCCTAACCGGTAGAACTATGAGAGTCTTCTCTACTTCTGCTGCTGCAGACCCAGTATCCATCACATGTGGAGTCCCACAAGGTTCTTGTGTCTCCCCCACTATGTACAATATCTTCACGAAGCCCTTGTTCGATGATCTAGATAATCTGGGTGTCACCTACACTAACTATGCGGATGACACTCAGATTCTCATACCACTCTCAGGGGATTATGAACAAGATTTGGCCTTGGTGAACAAGATCTATCTCATCATTCAGGCATGGATGGCCACCCACGGGCTATGCCTGAATGATGACAAAACTGAACTCATCATACTGGGGAACACACAAAACATCAAAATACTAAAAGAAGAATACTCATCCTTCGTCATAGACGGCAACACTATCAAGGTGGCAAAAGTGGTAAAAACACTAGGGTTCTACCTTGATTCCCACCTCTCCCTAACCAAACAGGTGAGCGCAATGGCATCCAGCACCGCATATACCTGCAAGCTGATCAGAGCCGCAAAACCATACCTATCCACTGCCAACTGCCTAACCCTTGCCCGAGCATTAGTGCTGTCGAAATTGGACTATTGTAACGCTCTATATATAGGAGCCAACAAACACACGGTGCAAAAGATTCAAACACTACAAAACAATGCCCTTAGGGCTGCCTTAGGAATTCCAAAAAGGGAGCATATTTCAGAAGCTAGAAGACAATCTAATTGGCTCTCCACAGCGGACAAAATCAAACTTAAGACAGCTTCTCTAACCTTCAAAAGCATCAACTATCTAGCACCTAAATACCTAGCCGCTAGATTCAACAGAAAAATCTCCACTAGACCCACCAGAGAAGCATACTCTAACCAGTTAATGATACCCCCATTCAAACTAAGTACGGCCGGAGGAAACAGCTTCCCGGTCAAAGCTGCCCAGCTTTGGAACTCCCTCCCACCCGGCCTGAGATCCCCCCAATCCTACGCTCTCTTCAGATCCAACTGTATCAATTGGATCAAAGAAAATGACCGATAGTACGTTTATAGAACAATGGTAATGGACTATGTACATAATTATATATCCTCTTTCTCCCTACTGCATATTTCCTGCTTATATTATGTTACATGTATATACCTTGGCCTGCATTATGTAATTTCTACTATGTATAATCACTATTTGTAATCATATGTAACCTGTAAAGTTTAAAGTATCCTTGAACAACGCGCCCGGTTACCCTCGGGTCTGGCGCGCGCTATAAATAATAAACTCAAACTCAAACTCACATGTACATTATGCACTGTATATGAATAAATGGCACAATGATGAATGTCCACTAAATTCTTTCTTTTAACACAACAGGTGTATTGAAATATACAATGAGAACGAAAGTGCACTAACCCTCCACCACCCTGACCCCCGTCCTGCTCCCCCCCACAACTACCCCACACACCCTCCCCCTCCCTCCGCAACTCCCCCACACACCCTCATCTCCCTCCGCCTCCCCCCACAACTCCCCCACACATGTCCCAACAAGTGTCTAATGCCTTCATCAGGCTGGCCAGTCTACATTTTGGCACTCCCTGCACCTGGTGGTGGCATGTCCGGCCGGCACAGGGTGCATGATGACCTGTGGAGTAGGCTGGTCTGAGTTGAGCTGGAGGACGATGGTGTTGCCGCCTGCTCCATCTGGGGTGCTGGACGTTCTGCCTCCATTGCATCGGTGATGCATCTGAGGACCTGCCGCAGGGTGGATACGTCCTCACACAGTCGGCTTGTATTGTCTGCAAAAATCTTGTCTAGGGAGTCGGTGTTATCAGCAATTATCTTGCCCAGAGACACAGTGTTTTCACGCCACTCCTGCCTTGCCTGGGCATTGTCATTCACAAACTGACACACAAGGGCAGTCAGCTCCTCGTGACGCTGCCGCCTCGCCAGTGCACCTGTGGAGGTGGAGGGTGCTTGGGTGTCATGTTAGACTTGGATGGGCTCCACTATGGGACTCATGGCCCCTTGGTAATATTCCCCCCGACTGCTCCAGGGTGGTGGTGTGGTTTGACTCCAAAGATGCGATCTGGGGGCATGGTGCTGGACTTGGTGTGTAGGGCTGTTCTGAGGATTCGTCCTCCACAGGCACCCACACCTGTTCCTGCGCCTCCTCCTGAGCCAGGGGTGCTGTGGCTGCCAAATCCCCGACTGAACTGGACTCTGCTGAGTGTGGAGCATCAGCTTTGTCCTGTGGCAGTGGAACAGGGGTTTGCGGCTTCCGTCTCAACTGCCCTTGGCAGCACCAGTGCTATGGCATCTGTAGGTGGTTTCCTTGGAGGTGCATGGCGGGCCTTGGGTTGGTCCTTTGAGCTGGAAGGACTGTTGACCTCATCCCGGGCCCTCTTCTGGGGTGTGATTGGCTGTGGGGGTGAGTCCTGTGCCTCGATGTCATGGTCAGAGCCTGTGGGGGTCGAAGAGAGGGACTGCATGAGTGATGGTTTGAGAAGCATCATGCATACATTTGTATAATTGCTCATCTACACATTAGAGTGTAATAGGCAGTTGAGTTTGGACGATCATGTTGCTTGCTACATGCGTGGGTAAAGCAGGCATCCATCAGTGGTCACCCATGTTGGGGCAGACGTATGGTATGTGACATGCATATTTCTTGGGGCCTGCATGCAGTGTGACTCATGCCATTGACATCTTAGTGTGGTTTGTGTATGGTATGGCATTGCCTTGCTGCAGGCATATGCATGTGTCTGTGCTGCGTACCACAACTTTGCTAGGAATGTGTGTTTATTGGGCCATGGCTTGCCTCTTTAGACAGAAATATTGGTGGACTATCATCAGACTCTGCATTACAGTGCTTTCTGAGGACACTCACCTCTGTCCGCCGATGACGTGGTGCCACACTCCATGTCTCCAACACCTTCTATTGACTCCATGCCAATCAGGCTAGCAGATATGTCCTCCGACCGGGACAGCCTTATGGGGGAGCTTGCTCCTCTGCCAGTTGACATTGCCTGGCTCCTGTTGGCAGAGAGTATGTTGTGGACTTGCAGCCGCAAGTCGTCCCACCGCTTCCTGCAGTCCTTGATAGTGCGGGGGGTGTTACCGATCACGCTTACTTTCTGCGCCACAAGTGCCCAGATCTCTTTCTTGCGTATTATGGCCTCCCTCTTCATGCTCTGCAAGAACATGCAGACGTCGTGTTTGCCCAGGGTCTCGGCTAGCATGGTCAGCTCATCTTCATTGAAGTGCTCCTTGCACTGGCGGGAGGTGCCCTTCTTCACAGCCTTAGGCATTGTGGTATGGTAGAGAATGAGATTCACAAACAGCAGCATCACGCAGGTCCCTGCTACTGAGGATGGCAATGGATTTCTAAAGATGGCTGCTGTGCTCCTTCCCATTCCTGTGCGATGGCGCTACTTCCGGTTCTGCTTATTTACAGTGACCGTTATTAGCGGTGACCCCTATTAGCGGTGGTCACTAATGCCGGTAGTGCAATCTGCGCTTACCTGATGCCGCTAAGGGCCTTTTTCAGGCCTTTTATGGCATGGCAGTGATGCCCTTACCGGCATGGCGCAAAGCTTGTCCCTGCAAAGTCGTAATAGCCCTCTATTAGGGGGCTCTTGACTGCACAGACACAGGATTTGCTCCATGCCGATAAGGACAGTTACTTACCTCCAAACTCAGAATGTCCCCCAACGTCTGCCCCCTTCCCCTCTTGGGGACTTTCCACTCATGTCACAGGTGTAAAGGATAAATGGAAGGCACACCAATTTTTTGTCCTGGGCATTGTGAGGAAGGGAACAGTCTGCATGATGTGCGACATAGATGTGTGGTCCAACAAGGCTCCAATGTACCCCAACAGCAAACCAATACAGTACACGGTGCGCAGAGGCACTCAGAGACTCAAAACTTAAATATAAAATACCCAGAAGGTTTTCAAAAAAGGAAAAAAGCAGTACATGATACGCAGAGGCACACATAGACTAAGAAATTGCATATTCAATACCTGGAAAGATTCCAAAAAAGTGAAAAAAAAGCCTTACGTGATACACAGAGCCACCCAGACACTCAAAAACTGTGTACACCATAGACCTCAATAATAACAAAAATGCAAGCGCGTATGCGCAGAGGCAAACACACAAAAACAAAAATGTGGTATGTGTTACCTGAAGGAAACTGAACTGCTGTTTGTGTCTCCTCCAGCCCAGCTTTGCCTCACTCACTCTATAACGCTGCTGTCTGATCTACAGTGAATGCCTGCCTGCAAGCACCACTTTTGCCTGGACACCTGTGTTGGGCCTGCAACCGCCTCTTCTATCCTTGTTACTCCCACCTCTACCAACACCACCACAGCTCCATAGCTCCATAGCACCTACCCAGGACCCAGGAAAGCCATAACTGCCTCTGGGGTGCCATGGCTGCCCCATGTACATTATTTGAGGACTGCAGCAGCCTCACATCGAGGAAGAGGGCTGCCAACTTCACCTTCAATGAAGTAGCCATTATGGTGGATTGGGTCCATGGTGCCTATAATGCCCTCTTCAACCAAGCTATGCTGCTTGGCAATGGTGCAAGTCTAAGGATCTGGGATGAGATCACGGCTGCCATCAACGCAGACGGGGTGGCAGTACTCACCAAGAACACAGTCCAGAAATGTTGGGATGACCTCAAGACTCGTAGTCATTCTAAGGTCGTACAGCCATCGATAGGGAACTCACCATGGAGGTATACAGTACTGGCTGACACCGGTTCACCCAAGTAGAGCTACGGACACTTGAGAGGTTCTATCCCGACCTCCACTCCCAGTTCTTGGCCTGCAGAAGTCATCTGGAAGCTGCTGTTGAGTGCCCATATGAGCCAATGGTTTACAGCTTATGTGTGGCATGCATGTCTGCAGATGGTACATTCTGTTTGCAGCTTGTGTGTGATGTGAGATGCAGCAGCTTGCAGCATCATGCCAATGCAGGGAATTTATGGTGTCAACCATTGTATACTGAAAATTGCATGAGTATAGGCAGATTGCACTTCAATGGCTTGTACTTGGACATGTGATGTGTGTGATCAAGGACCAAGTGCTGGAACATGACAGATGTGGACATGCTATTGTGGGCATGGAAGTGACTTGAATGATGCATGACTCCATGTGTGGCACACCTCGCAGTGCATCCATGCAGACACATCTGCTGAGAGTGACACATCTGCTGAGAGTGACACATGTGCATCGATACCTGCGTATTTCAAGTAGATACGCTGACGTCTCTGGGACAGGGATGTGACCTTGCATCCCATTGCATTTGTGACAGAAGTGTATGTGTGTACATACAATATTTGTATGCTTGACCACCTGACATGTGCTATTTGTTCGCAGATATGTGTTCCGGTACATGATGCTTGCTTAAAGGTCATGCTGTTACATGTGGGCATAGGTGATTGTTTGTGTGGGCATGTGCCCAGTTGCTGTTGCGATGCCCATGGCTGAATGTCACGTACGGGGAACCTCGCACAGGTTTGCAGGAGTGCTGTTGGTTGGGTCAGTGGTCGATGCAGAGGTTTGCGGAATGGTTGTTCTATGGCTATCTTTTTGGTTTGCATGGTGGCGTGTCGTGGGAATTCCTCGCGCAGCTCGGTTTTCTTTGCCATTCAGTTTGAAATACGTGTTTGAATCCATGAATACACAAAGCAAGTATCGGAAACTTTGCGCGTAGGGCCGCGCAGTCATTAATGGTGCTCAGGCTCCCGGGGTCAATGTGCACTTTTCCATGAATCAGGCCCTATCTGTGTTATTCAGATTGACACATACTCAAATATACTGAGTTTCACTGTGTAGGTTTTGTGATGCTCTGCTTTTCAGACAATCGGTTTCTCATGTTATAGGGGTAGTTAGAGTGTTAACGAAACATTACTTCCATCGTGTTATCAATTGGTATAGTTTAGTGAGGCAAATCATTTCATCCTATGTGTTTTTAATTTGTAGATAGGGGCTTTGACTATGTAAGCTTATGATAAACATCATGGTCACGTGGTCTAATAACCACTGGCTCTTTGTGGGTAACCCTGGCCTTGAGCACGAGTTGCTAATTTATAAAGAAGAAAGTCAGACACAGTAATCCATTGCCCTTCATACTTTCTGTCTACCAGTTCCCACTTGAACAAGGTATTCCTCTATCCCACATCATTGCATGCCCAGATATTGAATGAATACTCACTTGTGCTAAGAGAATGGAAGCCCATGTCTAATGCACCGTGATCCAAACGGCTGATGACTTTAACATTAGGTTTGTATCATTAATATAATGATCCCATCGCTGATGGCCCTAAAATTAAGCACGTTCCTGAGACTTCCAATTTGCGTCAGTGTCAAGATGGATAGCACCAGAATAAAACAAGGAAGTAGCCCCAGATGGGATCAGTGAAAAATGAACTAATATCATTAAGCCCGCAGGGGGAAGTTTATTTTCCAGGATGCAACAAGACTCCTGGCCCAGCCAGGACCCTCTTCTGATTGATGACTTCAAGGAGCACTGCAAAGGGAGGAGGTTTGTGATGATGGCGTTAGATCCACTGGTCAGCATTGAATATCTGAACTCACTTGATAATTAATGGCCGGTAATTGCCGCATTTGTTACATTCATGATTTGTTTATGCTTCTGCCAAAAGCTTTGTTGGCATTGATTGAGAGTAATGCATTTTGGCCTGTGCGAGGACTGCCGTGCCAAATCAAATGGAGGTATATATCTATGTTCTGTCTGCTGCGAGGCATGCAGCCCATCTGCTAAAGCAGGCACCCATAAATTATACTCCTATGTTATTATTATTATTATTTTTTATCAACTCTTTACCGACGGTAGTAACAGTGCTAGCCCAGTCGTCGTTTAACAAAATGAGCTGTGAACAAACTCTAGGATTTGGTCTTTTGCATTGACAACATGGCCATCAAAGAATAGTTTTTTTTTTTTTTTTAAGTCAAGGGCTTCTTAGACTAGGCCTATTCTACTCTTTAGATGCTGTAACTAAATGCATTATTATCTCAAATTTGATATGTAAAACACCTGCGGAAAACAAAAATCCCATAATTAGTTCCCATGCGTTAAGGCCATCATTTGAAAAGAAAACCGTTTGGTAAAAAGAGTTTCAGAATGTGCAAAGTTTTGAAAACAAGCCAACAAAAAGCTACCAATTGAATTTTAAATTAGTAAATGATGTGAAACATCATGCAAGTTATTGAACACGTTTTCTTAGATTTAGAAGTCAAAAGTGTTAACGGGTCAGAGATTTCTGTACCAAAACGACTGATCCGGCTTCGATTTTTGATCGTTTTCAATATAATTCAATTAATCCTTCATCATTTCCCACCTCAGAGTAAGTAAATGGTGTGTTTCTTTCCACGCCTTTCCAAAGGTATCCTCTAGTTCACTGTACAGCAAACCCTTCAATATCAGCAATTTTGTTTTTAACTTATAGCGAGTTTTTATAAACTGTAGCAGCTCAGACTATTTTTCTGAAAGGTTTTATTGACTCACACCTGTATTGAAATTAAGCTTTAATTGGTTTGGTCGCTGTAACCTTTTTTAGCTATTTTGTTGTTACAGCACTTTTAATCTGTCCCCTCATTGTGAAAAATGTTGCAAGTGTTCAGCCACTTACCAAATTGCAGCAGCTGCTTCCAGGTCACAAATCCCCAGCTTTGGGGGGGGGTCCACACAACCCTACCTGCTTAGATCATTTCAACACACTTCTTCCCTGCTGCGGTGAACAAACAATTCTTAACACGAGATATTGCACAATCAAGTTGTTCATATTATTGTGAAAGCTCCACCATTTGCTCATATTACACCTACCTTGCCTGGGCTCTATTGGCTGGCTCGTCAAGCGAAAAATGTCGATCACAGCTTTCAGTCATAAATGTCTGTTTAGTAAATCTCTAACTGCAGGTAAATGGCTGCGAAGAGTATTTCCGAAATGTTGGATTCACGCTAGGAATATTCTCTCACAGCACATTTGGGCTGAGGGCTCCTTGATTAACTTTGATTACAATGTAGGTTGGCCAAGTGTGATCAACAAAGATGATCAGTTCGTTATCTGGATTCTCTGTACCATGTACCTTGCCATCACTGTCCTTGGGCATGGTCAACCTGGTACATTGAAACTGATGGTGCCTCGAAGTCTAGATGTCTCAACCTTCTAAAATCATTTCTCGGGTTGCGCTGAAAGAGGATGTATGTGGTCTATGGAATTGTAGTTCCTGGTTGATGAATCATTGTACAGAGAGATATTGCAGAACATGTTTGTCATCATTTATAACAGCAAATTGCATGAATATTTAAAGCAACATGAAACAAAGGTTACATTTATCAAACAGACCCTTCCATTGCATTTGCATACATCACAAACCTTATTGCAGTTAACAAAGATCTCAGGTTCTCACATCTCTGCCAGGCAGGAAGACAATTGCCAATTGAATTGTTCATGCTCACATCATATTGCATTATGGTACTAGCAGTTTTTTTTTAAACAATAAACATGACTACAAGTACTATACAACATTGCAAAATGAATTGATCTGTAAAACAAAAGGACATGACTTGCAGTACAATCCTTGATAGCTCTCCTTAGGCATAATATTAAGAAAAGTAAAGCGAATAGGGGGGACAAGTGGGTAGTGACTTGTCTGCTTTACTATCATTAGGATTCGTCTACTCAACAATTATTTTTGTGCAGATTACTGTTATGTGAAAGAAAAGAAAACATTGGTTCTGTCAATAAAGTGGGTTCATCTCATAGGACCAGGTGCATGTATTTGTAGCAGATGTATGTAAAACCTGCTTATATATAATAAACAAGAACTGTAACTTGTGTACATTCTGCATATATTTATTTATTTAAATTCTTATAGAGCACTGCTCACCCAAGGGCCTCAGAGCGCTTCACATTAAGAAACACAACAAAGACAAACACAAAGGAAGACCAGGGGCCATTAGTCGATCCATTGTTAAAAAGAAAGGTATTAATGTCCTTTTGAACGTCAAAAGATAAGTGCATTGAGATGCAAAATACAGGTTAGTTAAGCACAATTCTGTGGCTCCAGTTCTTACACTGACTCAAGGATAAAGGAAGATTGTTTTGACAACAACCTATGATAATACAATCTGTATTATTTCAAGTCCACCAGTCCTTAATATACATCCTTCAAAGAAATCTGAAGTCCTGTACTCTAACAAAGGCGTGACCATCTTTAGTGTGTAACCAAGACAGGACTTTATTTCTAAGGCCTCACTGGTTTCAAACTTCTCTGCCTTATCTACATTGGTTATGACAAAGTTCCTGCCGTCCATGATGAACTTTCTTTGGTAGTATCAGCTATCACAGGCATGCTGGCCTTGTTAATGGGAATATCCTACCATGGGGAGGCAGTAGCAGGTCTTTGTATAAGATTTGCCAGGTTCCTAATCTTTAAAGAAGATGATGACGACCCTCACGGCTAATTTACATATGCTGATTGATTTGCAGATGCCAATGCTACCATAGAGCCTGCATCAGAGCAAAAGAGTCCATCTGAAATTCACTGATTTCATTATGAACAATTGGGAGAGTGGTATTTACAAATATGCCAGTTTGACAAGCTATAGCCGTCATATTGGAGTCTGATTTATTCAAGTCAGATTGACACGCTTTGTCAACCCTGACAGGGGAGGATTGTAGGATAATCTCATCACAGGAGACTACTCATGTGCAAAAATCCAAACTCGTTTTGCATTGATTCAAGTTATGAATAATCTTGTCTTTAATATATTGCCAGTTTACAAACCCCTTAGAGCCATCATTCAACTCCATGTTCCCAGGACAGGACTGTGCAATGGTTTCAGTGATAACATCATCCATGCGTTTCCACAGGAACTGCAGTGCCTTCCCTGCGGCTGAGGATAATCGGGCATTCCCAGAAGTTGTTGGCAACAGGTACTTTCTCTGACTAGCTAGCAGAGTCCTTCTTGACAACAACTTCTTCCTTCACTACCACAATGTTTGTCATTGGAATATGCAAAGTTGCACCCTTATTCCCCCCGTTGAATCTGATTTCTCTTTTTGAAGACACAGTCTTCGTTTTTTTTAATTATTATTTTTGTTTAATTGTGTTTAGCCAACTATATGACTTTTCATAAAAAAATAAAAAGCACTGTTCCCTTTTTCCCTATCTTCTACGGGCATGCCTTGCCAGAACCTCCGACAAACAATTACTGCCAATGGCTGTATGTATAGGAGAAATACTGGGTTCAGGAACATTAGGCTGAGGGAGCATAAGCTCTAATAGTGGAAATTATATACATTTCGAAACCAAGCAAGCCAAACAGCGAGAGATGATTATTCAATGTAAGGTACTCAAGGCTTGCACTAGATAAAACATGACATCTGTCTGAACATCTATTCACTCCCGGATCAGTGGTGCTCTGCAATAGAAATCAACACATTACTGCAGTAGATGTAAGAAGACACAACAGTGTCCTCACAGACAAGAGCATAACTGCAACAGTCCCAGACACATGGAGAAGCCAAAAGCCCCAGTACTGGCCGCTAATAGGCCGCCCGTGAGCACACACAAGAAAACCACAAGAAAACCACCCTGTGAGCACAAACAGCAAGAACCTTAATGGTGTCCCACTGCCTGGGACAGAATCCAGGTGCTGTATGCACTCACTGCATACACTTTACCTGCCCCACTTGAACTATACCAGGACTCTTGTAAAGGACTCTTGCACTGCTGGTGCGAGTGTTTGTTTTGTTTTTCAATACATGTTTTCACTGCTGCAACGTGTCTTGTAAAATGCACCTGCTCTGTGGAAGAGAGACATCTATGCTGCTGTTCGCCTTGCTGGACATGTGCATGAAACTCCCGCACTGCTGCTGCCAGCGTCTTACCTTTATTTTGGCAAGTAATATTGCACTTATGCTGCATATGCTGGACCAGTCGAAAGAGGGAAGCTTGAACTGCTTCTTCCTATGCTCTACCTCCCGTGTACGGGCACATGTTTATCTGTGCTAAAACAGTTGTGTGTTAGAAGCATACACTGCAAACATATGTGCAGCAGAGGTTATGTGAGAGCACTACATTGACACCTTCAGTTGCTTGTGGCATACCATTTTCTGGGGAATTAAGCTTGTTTTGTCACTGCCTGTGAAAGCCCTCTTCTGTGGAAGGAAATCTGGCACTGCTGTTGCTCGTGCAGGGCATAGTCTGCTAGTGAGGTACGTGTGTACTGCTGGTTCTTTTACTGTACCTGATAAGTGAGCTTGAATGTTGGATGTACTATGGCTCCCTTTGTTATTGTATCTGGTATTGCGGAAACTGACATGGACATTGTTTGTGGGCACTATAGAAACTGCCAATTTTGTGAACTGTCAAACTTCTCGGCTGGAAACTTGCTGGAGTTAAGCAAGAAACATTGCTTAATACTATAGAAGACATGTTTGAAAAATGGCAAGTCCAACAGTATCATCATGTGTGGATATTGTAATACTTTATGTGGGGCATCTAGGCTTATAACAACAAAACATACCTATGCCAATCGAGCAGCCAACAACATGGCTTGCGTGGATGTCTCTGATGCAGACATGGGATTTTATACCAGCTAAATGGGAATATTAGTGGTGATAATCCAGCGAAAATCACACGGTTTAGAGCTCACCAAAGAGCTACTATTGATTATATCTTTGTTGCAAATGACATTTTTCAACAATGCCTTTCTGTTGAGATCTTGAATACTAATCATTTACTGTTATTACTATCCTGGGATGTTCATCCACAACAACTAGTGACATCGATTGATCAATTTAACCTTACATTAAACAATGGCTGCAACAAGCTATTATGGAATGAGTGCAACATTATCAAATTCAATAACCAGATGGAGATAGCAATAAGCAATACAAATCTTGAGACCTATTTAGCTGCTCATAATTATACTCAGATGTTGTATCATTGTATGATCATTTGCAGGCCATTCAAGAAAAGAAAGCACATTTTTGATAAGCTTGTGCAGTCGCATAAGAGAAACCTACGTGCAAAACTCAGTGCGCTGGGCCCATTGACTGCCAAAGACAAAATGGATGCTAGTAGAACGTTCAAACATCAATAAAAAAATTGGCTGTGTTACTTTAAGAGCACTCTGATCCAAAGAGACTCTGAACATTTTTGAAAGTATTGGGCAGTTGTGGGGTAAAAAATAGCCCCTGAATGCCAGAAATAAAGAGGCCAGAGTGATTTGTAAAGTCCCATTGAAGTCTAAAGACAGCACAGAAATGGTGATGTCGGACATGAGGCCTATTGAACTAAAACAGGCCTAAATCTCAAAGGAAAAGAAGTGGGCTTAAATCTCAGAAGTATGAAGATATGCGCAATGCATTTCAGCAAGGAAAAGAAAGACGTGTAGCAGGCAATGCTGTTTTACTAAATCCATGCAGAGCTGCACTTTCTACTTTAAGAGACAGATAGCAGCATGTGCAATATCTTTATGCAACATGAGATGGTGATCCCGTAATCTTAATTGAAAACAAGCTTCTTGCATTTATAAGAAATAAAAGAACTTCATTTTTGGTTTTCCTCATCCAAATGATTGTATGCAGAGAGAAGTGCCTACTAGACTTTCAGGGTTTGAGCATGGTTTTCTCATATAACTGCCCTTCACTCTTGCGAGAAACACCCAAGCAGAGAGGCTCCAAATCTTGCACATGGAAGCTGACTGGGACCCCTTGGAGGAGCCAGAAGGGACTATCCTTGACTTACACCCTTGCTGTCCAATACTCA
Source organism: Ambystoma mexicanum (assembly GCF_040938575.1). Taxonomy (NCBI): domain Eukaryota; kingdom Metazoa; phylum Chordata; class Amphibia; order Caudata; family Ambystomatidae; genus Ambystoma; species Ambystoma mexicanum. The sequence goes on along the minus strand of NC_090941.1, from coordinate 868,037,085 downwards.
TCCTGCTGTTCCCTGATACCAATTAATTGCCTGTGTAGATTCTTAGCATATTTAATTAAAGTAAATCAATTAATTCCCCTATAGAATTCACGGGATGAGCTTTGTTAGCATTTGAAACTAACAAGCTCTTCCCAGTATATTTTGAGCCAATATAAACAAACATTTGGCAAAAGAATGAATCCCAAAATCCTGTTTCTAAGTGAGTGTGGAGGGTGTAAAGCAAAATTCCCGTTGGTCCCTTTCATTTAAAATCAGAATTGTGAAGCCTTGTATTTCCCTTTTGTTCCCATTGTGTCCTGACCCAAACCACAAAACCCTGCCTGTTATTTTTAGGTGTGGCAAAAACAAATGTTCCCATTGCTTTTCTTTCCCTCATATTGCATCTCTGGTAAGAAGTGAAAAAACAATTCTATCAGAATTCCAAAACGATTTTCCCATTGTGATCCCACTCTCTGCCACTGGCCCTCAATTCACAGGGGGCAAGTCTAAATGAGGTTTGGAGGGTGGGGGTTGCTGGGGGGAAAATATTATAATCAAATTAGCAATCACTGCATGTTTTGAATTGTTTTGAATTGTTCTTTTTTCTGAATTGGTAAGGGATTTGATAAGAAAGCTGCGGGAAATTGTAACTGCATATTATCGCTCTGTCGGTGCCATTACGGAAGTCATTTTTGTTCTTGTATTGTTACAGCATTGGTGGCTGTTGTTAGTCTGTTTGTCATATTAGGTTCAAATAAATTAATAAATCTATATTCTTACTACTCAGCGGCCTGGCTCCTGGTCCATTGTGGCACCGGGTATTTGTTGGGGTTTGATGCAAGACGGGTTGCAAATGTTGCTATGTGGCAGGATAATAAGCTGTTACATCAGGCCCTGACAGACTTTTATATGACACAGACCAGCAGAGATGAGCAAATTAAATGGCTCAGCTCACAGCATATATGTACTTCCATATGATGATCATGGAAGAAAGATACCAGGATAGTGTAACCTCGTTACAAAACCAATCTGAGCTTTTGGATCAAGCACAGAGAGTTGAAACAATTAGAGGAAAAAGTGCAACAGAAACAAAATTTAGAGACTGAAATTATAAAACATTATTCAGCAGCTACAAGATGAATTAGTGACTACATTTTGAGCGAGAGGCTCAATTTTCTGCCCTGAAAGAGGAGTATCAAGAAGGTGTTAAACAACCGAAAGATGAAAATAACCAGTTGATCATAAGGGATGTCAATTCCCAGGGGGAATTCGATCAGAAGCACCAAAATCTGAACACTCTGAAACAACAGAGAGAGCAGCTGAAAGAAGAGAATAGCAAATTGGATCAGGAGAAAAGGGCCCAGTTTCAGGAAGTGCGTCAGTTACGGATGAACATGGGGAAAAGTGAGTTATGTTCTTAGGAACTGACTGACATGAGGATAGAAAATTAAAAAAAAATAGAATATGTAAGGCAAGCAAAGTTTGACATAGAGCAGGCAACACAGGCCAAAAGTGCACAAGGGGAGGAGATTAGTCTCAGGACAAAACAAGCTTCACAGAAGGAAAATTAGTCCCTTTGTGAGAAGAACAAGGGACTCAGTGACCAAGTATTGGCACACTATAAAGTGCTAGATGCTAATCAAGCACTGGTAACAGAGTTGATCCTCAGGCCTCTATATATCATCAAGAGATAAGGGCTGAGATAAAACAAATCAGAGAGATTGGAAAAAGAAATAGCCAAATACAACAGGCTTTGAGGCATCCCGAACAGTTAGAATATGGAAAGGCACCCTCTGATCATGGAGGGATGACCTCTTTACCAGGGACCTCAAGCCAACTCACCACCTTATATGCACAGGGTGCTGCTAACTTCATGTCTGCCAGTTTTCAAGAACAGGGAAACATGAGGCAGCGGGACTCTACCAGACCTAGTCCAACAGAGACAAAAAGCCAGTCCTTATCAGATATTGACAGATGTTCATCCCTACCCAGATTTACAAATCCACTAACATGTACTTTGACCAGGAGGGCTCCTATGATGAAAAGATCCAGGAGTTAGACTGGCAGAACCTAAAGTTACAAAAAGACCAACTGCTCCGCTTTGCAGACAGAAAACAACCAGAAAGCCGGCCTCAAAAGAGTATTTTTAAACCCTTCACACAGTCAGGGAGATGGGGGAATTCTCCACCAGACATGGAAGAAGGGATGAGGAAGATGAGTACTATCCTGTGCAAAAAGGGGAGTATGAGGGAAGTGACGCTTAGAGCCCACAGCACCACAGGGGAGAAGAGACCAGACTAAGGATTCTGAGTCTCATAGAGGTAGGGAGCGCTTAGAGGACAGGGAGTGGATCACCAATAGTAACAGCTATGAGTCCGATGGTGAGTAGACACAAGCACAGTGGAAAAGGAAGCCTGCTAAATAGAAGAGAGGTCTTGTAAAAGACCCAATTTGTCAAATAAAGGCCATACAAAGCTTTATGACTCCATACCACAAGAATTCCAAATACTCAGCATGGGAGCATCTAGAACTGCAGTATGGAGACTGACCCAGAGCAACACATTCTTAAGCCCCAACAATGCCACCCAGACGACCCTGAAAGCACTAAGGTATCCTCTGCACAAACAGGTCCGGGTAACTGTCTCCAGGAAAAGGAGCACAGCAAAGAACCAGGGGAAAAAGGGGACTTCCTAATTCCACAGATATCTGGGTGCAAAACATTCTTTAATGATTCCCGGACTCTGACACAGAAAACTGTCCAAGCTAACACAGTGTCGGAGTTCAATATAAAAAATAATAACTGCCAAGCTGGCACAAAATGCACATTTTCTTTGTCCGTTTGAAGAGAGAGAAGTAAGATGTTATGGCTTCGTCAAGGTACAGGGTCAATGTGAATTATCAGTGCTGGTGGATACTGGATCCCAAGCCACCCTTCTGTCCAAAAAGGCCCTTGACCAACTCAATACAGGAAGGGGGAGCATCACCAAATTCCCCTCACACCTCTTCTGGACAACTCCTAAACTTCGATAGGAAGGATATTTCCATCGAAGGGATGCCGATATGGAGATCAAAATTGGGCGACATAGGGTGAAACACCTGGTGGTAGTCATCACTACAGAGGGCACACCTTGTCTACTGGGGAATTACCTCCTTCAGAGGTTATCACCTTTGATTTACTGCGTGAACAAGGTCCTCTGGAGTCAGACTAACAGTCCAATCAAATCAAAACAACGTACAAATTATGTGAGTTTAAATGGTACATGATTGAACAACCGTCCAACAAAATAGAATTCCACTTTAGGAACAATCAAGTCCCTGACATCACTGTCATCTCTGTAGGAGAACAAACTAGTGATGGGAATCCTTCTCCATTTTTGAAAATCAACCCCCCTCCCAGTTTTAAGTGGCTTTCCACACTGGAAGGAAACATTCTAAAATGTTACGCCAGTCCACAATCTGAAGAAATCCCAAATCCCATGATAAAAGATGATGAAAACCAGCTCAAAGTTTGACCAACATCCTGATAAAGGGTGAACAGCTGTTTTTCCCTATTCAGAAAAATGAAGGGGGGCCTGTTCTCACCAGAGTATGCCTGAATAACGGAAGAAGCTTCATCAGTGAAGCATAATTTAGGAAACTCCCAAAAGATCAGGCCATTCCCACGTTTAAATTGATTGATAAGTGGAAATGGGCTTGGAAACTCCAAAATCCAAAGATCTCCTGCCTAGCATGTGTATGCTAAAAATTTCCATCAGTGACAAAAGCATAGAACATAATTGTTGGGTTGTGAAAGATGCCCCCTCCACCTTTTACTTAGACAGTGACATTCTCAATCGATTTGCAATTAATTTGGACCTAATTAATTACAAATCCTGGTCCCGACTGGGGGTACCCCTTGTGCTTTGACAACACTCACAAAGCATTTTGGTCAGCTCAATTGCTGCCGTTTGCAGTTTAAGTTCCAATGGGAGAAGATGTCACCATCCCAGGACAGGTGCGACAATTTACAATTCCCCTAAAAATTAAACGAGGACAGAACCTCAAAAACAAGGATGCTTTAAACAAATTTGAATTACCACCTCCAATAGCAAGGTTTCTATTTACATCCGACACCCCTAGTTGACCTAGAACATGACACCTTTTGAATATTGGTGGATAACAGCGACCCTAGAAGTATCACTTTGGGCACAGACACCTTTATTGGAATGGCAGTTGATGCCCAACATTATTTTTTTGACTTAGTTAATGAGATCGCTGGATCAATTCCAAATGACTGTTACAATTTTGACGACGATACCCGTCTGGAAAAGATTTTCAACTGGCAAGGGGGGAATTTCTTGGTGTACTCCTCCTACCCTTATTTATGGTGGGGAAGAGGTGACATCAGGAAGGATGAGTTGGTATTTCAAATCAACAGTGGCTACCTTCCATTCTTGAAACCTCATGTCCAGGCCAACACCATAACAAGAGATCTCTCCACCCAACTGGAGGATACCGCTGACATTGCCAAACCAGAGGACTTTCCAGGCTTAAAGCAGATGGTCGAAGAACTAAACAATTGCGCTGATGCCTTTGAGACTGAATAGCAAAAGCAGAAGCCGAAACAGCTGTTTTTGGATTTTCAGGATATCTTTGCAGTGGATTCGTATGACTGTGGATGTACAGAGATACATTCAAACTCCAGTCCTACAGACCTGATGTATCCCGTGTTTGTGAAGCAATACTGGTTGCCTCTCGCTTCTATGGAGTCACTCACAGAGATTATTAAAAACTTAGAATCCTGTGGGATAATTTGTCCAGTCCACAGTACCTTTAACAACCCGGTACTGGGGATACTGAAACCCAACGGCCAATGGAGACTTTGCGCAGACCTTAGGGAGTTCAATAAACTGCTTCACATGTCAAGATGGCCCCTTCCCTACATTAATCAGGGACTGGCCAGATCCAAGGGTCAAAGGAGTATACCGCCATTGACCTGACCAAAGGTTACTGCACCGTACCTGTGAGCAGGGAAGACCAGTACAAGCTTGCCTTTACCTTTGGGGGCAAAATACACATGGAACCAAACACCCTTTGGATACATAAACTCTGGGAACAAATGTAATATCTACGTACATAAGGCCATGCTCGATTTGGAAAAAAGGCGAAACCTATCCTATTTAGATGATGTCTTAATCAAGAGCTCAACTGTGGAGGAACACATAACTGAAATACGCTATGTTCTGACCCAGTTGCAGAAAGCCAGAGAAAAACTGTCCTTTCAGAAGGCACAGTGCTGTAAGACCCGCATGAACATCTTAGGGCATGAAATCACCTCTAAGGGTCTCAGTCCCCAGGTGAAAAAGGTGGAAGCATTATTGAGATTAAAATATCCTATTACTCTGTGAGAACTAAGAAGCCTTCTTGGAGACACTAATTATAGTATAAAGTTCATTAAAGACTACGCAGAGGTCACACGACCCAAGGTCCATTCATTAAAGGCCAGGGTAAAGTGGGAGTGGGGTCCAGAACAATCTGAGACAGTAAAACAACTAAAGAGAAGCCTTTCTCGAGTGCCTTGTTTGGCTTACCCCATAAAGAACAAAGAATTCTTCTTGGTGACGGGGTTCTCAAACACTTGCTTAACAACAGTGTTATACCAAAAGCACAAAAAGGTCAACAAAGTAATCTTGTACACAAGCAATACTTTGGCTTCTGTGGAGATACAATTGCCAAAAGGCACTCCTGTCGGTGGTGTGGGCATTGAAGAATTAACGTCCATTCTCCAGGGGGAGCACATCATTGTCGAGACAGCTCAGCAGCCTTTGCAATATCTCCAAAGTCACTGAATCTGAACAGGGAATGTGAGTAATTCCAGAATTACTTCCTGGATTCTATCCATGCAAGGCTTTCCTGTGGAGGTCAGATATGGCCAAAACAAGAAGAGTCCCCTTGCACAAGGGAGTCCCCTAGCACAAGGTTTGGCTGACCTCCCTGCACAAAGTCTATGATGAAAACACATGACAAGGGATATCCACAGTTTATGTGGATGGATGCTCCTACCATGTTGATAATGACAGGGAAAAAGAACTAGTGGCTGGCTTTGGGAATGCCTGGGTGAATGATGCCTTAGAGTCCTCTGCTGGGATACAAAATCGGTCCCGAAATAGTCAGGTGGCAGGTGGCAGAATTGATGGCAGTACATGAAGCCATCCCCACTCCGTGCAACATCAACTCAAAGAACTGGTCATAATTACGGATTCAGTTTATGTCAGCAATGGGTTTGTGGAGCACCTGATTAATTGGAAAAAGGAGGCTTGCTGTGTGCGAATAACAAACCACATAAGCATGAGAAATTAATCCAAGCAATTGATAATCTGGTCACCTCTATTGAGATGACCATCTATTGGAAAAAGATCAGAGGTCACTCCAAAATAGAGGAACCAGACAAAACTGGAAATGACTTGGCTGACCAGCTGGCCAAAACCAGAGCCATCCGCAGGGCTCTCCTAGAAACCGAATCCCTGTTAGGGGAAATCCAGGGCGCTGCTGTCACCAGGTCCCAAACACATGCCCAAAATGAAAACTCAACTGCCCAGTGGAGTAAAGAAACCCCAGATGCTGATTTGATATCAGCACAAATAGAGGATCCGATTATTGGGAAATGTTATCAACATATTGAAAACCCCATGATTTTTCCTCTAATAGTAACCAATTATATCAGGAAAGAGGATTTCTGGGTGTCGATGAAGTTTTCCAAAATGTTGTGAATCCAAGACGGTTTGTTGGTATGGAGATCCATATCTGGATGTGACCAGTGGGTGCTACTTACCTCATTCCTAAGCCTAATGTTAAGTCACGCCTATGACATGGCCACTGCCGGCCATAGGGGGTTTCATATAACCTTAGAAATCTTGCGAGAGGTCACATACTGGCCACACATGGGTCAGGACCTCGACCAGTACTTAAAGGGGTGTTTTGCGTGTGCTCAGTTTCAGCCAAGTTCCCTCAAACACCAAGCTCCCCTACAGAAAAGGGGACTGACACTGCCTTGGTTGGATTTGCAAGTCGATTTCATCGGGCCAGTGATTCACTTCTCCAGAGGAAACAAATACATGTTGACCGTGACAGGCTTGTTAACCAGGTGGGTGGAATGTCTTCCGGCCCCAAATTGCAAGGCAGAAACAGCTGCCGCCCTAATGATCAATCATATCTTCTCTCATTTCGGCCTTGTCCAAAGGATTGAGTCAGACTGAGGAAGTCATTTTACCAGTGAGGTGATGTCAAAGATGTGGGAGATACTAGGGGTAAAGAGAAAGCTCCACATTGCCTACCGCCTAGCCTCAAGCGGGGAGTTAAGAGGTACAATAAATGGTTTGGGCATCTTGAAGAAGTTCATGGCAGACTCTGGACCTAGTTGGGACATCTGTTTACCACTTGTCATGATGGCCATCAGGTTTACAGCATCTTCTGCAACAAAAATGTCTCCATTCGAGCTCATGACTGGACATAAAATGGTGCTACCTCAGCATCTGTGTCTACGACTCATGAGTACATTTAAAATTTACAAAAGCGCCTTCAGCATGCTTTTGCTTATGCTCAGCAAAACCTAGAAAAGTCAGCAGAGGGGTTGAAAACCCACTATGACTTGAAGATCACAAAGAAAGAGTATGAAGTAGGAGACAGTGTCTACATGGACACTTTCCCAAGGAACCAGACCAAAGAGTGGAAGTTCCTCCTCTCTTGGCTTGGTGCTTTGAAATTGTTGGGAAAATCTCACCTGTCGTCTATAAGATTTGCATCCCTAAACGAGAACAGACGGAAGAGAAATGGGTTCATATCAATCAGTTGAAAAACTGTCATCGCAGACCGAACTTGTTACTGATTGAAGAACCCAGTGAGGGTAGAGCCCAGGAACCATCTGAAGAATAAAAGTAAAGAATGGGAACCCAGATGGAGAAAATCACACTTTTACAGGGAGTAAAACAACTTATACATATCAGGAATGCACCAAAAGTATTGATCATGTTCTGAATTGTATACGTCAAGTGAAAAGTAATGTGTAACTGGTTGCTTTGTTGTCAATTTGCATGTCAATCATACCGGGGAAATTAGTGCTGTATGCAATACTTAACCTCTCGTTCATTCAGATTAAACAACTCCTTGCCTCTACATGCCGCAGGTGGAGCTAACGGAAAGGGAGGGGTCCAGGACCAAAACCCAAAACCCGAAAAGAGTGGAGTGCAGACCAGAGTGCCACTCCCACAGGATGGGGAACAGATGGGATTTGCTCTGAGTGAGATTCCTGGAATAAACCGAGATCATAAGGAAACCGAAACCCCACTCTCTCCTTGCTCTTCTCTCTGTCTCACTGGAATCAAAGACCTATGAGGTCGGACCTTTGTGGTAAAATATAGCCCCTGAATGCCAGAAATAAAGAGGTCAGAGTGATTTGTAAAGTCCCATTGAATTCAAAAGCCAGCACAGAAATGGTGATGTCGGACATGGGGCCTATTGAACTAAAAACAGGCGCAAATCTAAAAGGAAAGAAAGTGGGCTTAAATCTCAAAAGTAAAAAGATATGCAGAATGCATTTCAACAAGGAAAAGAAAGACATATGGCTGACAATGCTCTTTTATTAAATCCATGGAAAGCTGCACTTTATACTTAAAGAGACAGGTAACAGTGTGTACAATACCGTTATGCAACATGAGACTGTGATCCCAAAATCTTAACTGAAACCAATCTTCTTGCATTTTTAAGAGATAAAATAACTTCTGTTTTGTTTTTCCTCATCAAAATGACAGTATGCCGAGAGAAGTGCAGACTTTCTGAGTTTTAACATGGTTTCTCATATAACTGCCCTATGCTTACTGACAATCCAGAAGAGATATTCATGTATTTTGTAACTGTGAGATTAAAGAAGTACATTACACATGGATATAAGGCCCAGATGAGTTATAACATGTCAGGTAAAATAAATTGTGTGTGAGTTTAAAAGCCATTTCTTGGAGATTGTTTTAGGCAGCTGGGCATTTTCTCCTGCAAATGAAACTTAACCTGCAAGACCTTTTCTCTGCTGGGCCTGGAGAGGGAGGTCTGGTTGTCAACCATTAATCAGGACCATTGCTTAAATAAATATAAAGATATACACTGCCTAGAAGAAAACCACAGTGGGAATAGATAAAGCCATACATGTTCTTTCAGCAGAAGTGACCTTGAAGTCCCAACTCCCATAAAATGTGCATTAGAGTTGCAGCCAGGGCCATTACAAGGACACAAATGGACAGGTGAAGATAAACATGAGGCAGCCTGTGGCTGATCACAATCTTAAGGGCAAATGCAACTTAAGAGAACAAAGGAAATGCTGGAGTTTAGTTAATAGAAAAATACATATTACTGCATAGAAAGGGAAGCGTATATGCCACAACAGACACTACAGACTTTTATTAAAGGTGACAGTAAGCCCCTTTGAACAATGCCAACATGATTTTTGTGTAATAAACATAACAGAAGTTATTAAGGACAGTTTGATTTGGGCCTTCCCTTGATTCCAAGCGATTTGAAAGTTGGTGTGAGGGTGAAGGACAAAATAAACATGGGAACTGTGAAGTTGCATATTTTTCACAGATATGGCTCCTGAGTAAATTAAGAAAAAATGTATCTCTGCATAGAAAGGGTGTGCCGACTTCAGATGAGTATCATCTGATTGGCCTTCAAATGCGTTCTTACAAATATATCCTTAAATGTAAAGATTTGAACATTTGTAGTACTTGCCATGTTGATAGATTTTAAGAGTTTGAACATGCCAAGCCCACCTGTCAGTTTTAGGATAACAATGCTTTCTTCTCCCACAGCTTTCCTAACACACACCCTGCATCTACTCGTCCTATTAGCACACAGGTGGGAGGTGGGTAAAGAAGACCACCAATCTCTTTCGCGGGAATCATGGCAAGTTTTTGATGTTGTTTTCCTATAAGTAAACCAGTTTGCATCAGAACAAGGCTTTTTCCACTTATTCCTGGAGGTAACCTGCTGCTGAACTCTTGCAAGAAACACCCAAGCAGAGAGGCTCCTAATTTTGCATTGGAGACAGGGATCAGAAGACATAGAAGCTGACTGGGACCCCTTTGAGGAGCCAGTGGGGACTATCCTTGACTGACACCCTTGTTGTCCGAGACGTGTACTGCTGCTCCCTGATGCTCATTACAAAACCTTTCCTGTAATTAAAACTATCCCCACAGCCATAAATTGTGTACATCCTGCATGTTCAGGCATTGTGTTGATTATTTCCCCATAGCAAAATATCATGTTTATCTGTGTAGATCCTTTGCATATTTAATTAAAGTAAATCAATGACTTTCCCTATTGAAATCATGGGATGTGTTTTGTTAGCATTCAAAACTAATAAGCTCTTCCCAGTGTGTTTTGAGCCTGTATAGACATAAAGATTTGACAAAAGAATTAATCCTAAAACCCTGTTTCCAATTCAGTGTACAGAGTGCAAAGGACAATTCCCCAATGATTCCTTGCATTTTAAATCAGAAATGTGAAGCCTTGTATTTCCTTTGCATGTGTGGTGGGAAAAATGAAATTGCCCCTTTTGTTCCCATTGTGTTCTGACCCAAAACACAACGACCTGCCTATTCTTTTTAGGTGTGGCAAAACACATTTTCCCATTGCTTTTCTTACCCTCATATTGCATCTGTGGTAAGAAGTTTAAAAGCGATTTTTCCCTTTGAATCCCTTTTCCAAAGAGTGCATTCTATCAGAATCCCAAAATGATTTTCCCATTGTGATCCCACTCTCTGCAATTGGCCTTCAATTCAGAGGCACCAAGTCTAATTGAGGTTTGGAGGATGGGGGTTGCTGGGGCAAAACTATTATAACCAAATCAGCAATCACAGTGTGCTTTGAATTGTTCTTTTCCTGTATTGATGAAGGAAGCTGCAGGAAATTGTAACGGCATATAGCAGTATTATCTCTGTGTTGGTGTCATTACGGAAGTCATTTTTGTTCTACTGTTGTTACAGCATTGGTGGATGATGTTAGTCTGTCAAATTTGGTTTAAATATATTATTAAATCTATATTCTTGCTACACACCGGCCTGGTTCCTGGTCCATTGTGACACCGGGTATTAAAGGGGGATAGGTGCAAGACGGGTTGGAGGCCTTACCAAAGTAAACCTTATCAAATTAATAGTGTTTTGTTGTGTGCCACCTTGATTGGGGGAAAGGAACTCCCTGAGTTGAGTGTGACTGAGTAATAAACCCTGACACAGAAAAGACTCAGCATCCTTTGGGTAAAGGATTAACTCTGACATGAATTTACAATCCTTCACACAGATTAATCCAATCTCGAAAAATGATTGGGCTTCTCATTTTGGACCGACATACTCTATAAACCAGCAACTTAAGATGCATATAGACCTTCCTTGTACTCAACTTTATGGTCATTACCTTTTGACTCGAAAATGTTTAAAACATGATCCTGAAAAGTAAAAAGTCCTGTATTCCAGGCCCAGATGGACTTTATAATTTAACTTTGAAAGAAAATCCCTTTCTATGGGCCTCTTTTCTTATAGCTCTCTTTAAACATATGCATTCTATACAAGTTGTTCCTCCCTCAGGGAAATGATCAAGCGGAATGTGTGGCGAGAAGTGTTCTGTGGTACCTTTGCCACAGTGTGTCTTCAGTGTTCACTTTTTTTTCAGAGGCGTGTCTACAATCTTGTCGAACCTGCATCTACTTCAAAAGCCCCAGTAGTCCGCGGAACGCGGAGCGGAAAGTGTGGCGAGAAGTGTTCTGCATTGTTTTTGGGGGCTCGAGAGGGGCCTAGCACCAATAAACAACAGTAAATAAAATAAATGGTGTCACATCAGGGCTCATCCATTCCAGCTCTTAGCACAACAGCAGAGGGAAATCGGGTAAAAAGATCTCTAAGAAGTTCTCGCCTGACCCAAACGACCGGGGTTGCCTCCCAAGACTGCCCCCGCCCTCACCCTCAGCTGTTATCTTCTCCAACTACCGCCCAGGAAATGCTGGAGGCCCTAACAATGGACGACAGCAGCCCTCTGCGCCTTAATACTCGGCAGCTAAATAAGCGAGGGGAAAGACGTCGGAAGAAATCGCTGTCCAAAAACTCCCAATAAAACTTCAAACATTGATCATTCTAGCCCAGGAGTGGCGGCCACTCCGCCCTCATGGATGGACCCACGTCTCGAATGGAAAAACACAGCAGAGAGCCCAATGCGGCTCATGACCACCACCCAGCCCACCCTCGGGATCACTTCCCGACCATTACCAGCCGGAGGGCTGACGAGGCTGGGTCACGCTGTGGAGGAGGCGGAGGGGCCCAAAGTGCGCCGAAAAGATGAGGTGGCAGAGAAGGCCACACATGAAAAAAAAAAAAATCCTGCTTACCTTGGATGAGGCAGCTCCGGACCCCTTTCCTCCCAATGGGAGCGGGGGGGCCTCGCGACGCTGCACCTGAGGGAGACGGGTGCACAAGACCGGTAAAAGAGACCCGGGATAGTGACTTCGCTGACCCCAGTACCAGGCACGGAGGACGCCGCTGGAGCGGGCCCAAGCAGCACCATGGCACAAATCCACATGGCGTCGGACGCAGCCGGCTTGCGCCCTCTCCTGGTAGAGGACACGCAAGCTGCACAGTCAGGAAAAGAAAACGATGCAGAAGACATAACGTTAAAGTACCTGAAACCCCCAGGATCCAGGAGAGAAATATCTCAAATAACCCCAACGGATGAAACAAGTGGGTTAGGAGGGAACACGCTTCCAAAACTGACGGACTTTTGAGCCAAGACCGCATAGTGCTCGCACACGCGGAGACAAGAGAAGACTTGGCACATTAAAGTGCCGAAAAAGTTACAGCGCAAGGGCATTGAAAGTCCTGACATCCCAAGACTCTCGCCGCTGTTTGAGGATTCTAAATTCCAGCCGGCATCTAAACAAAAAGATCCGAACTCAAGAGAGTAGAACTTCCACACACAAAGACTCTTTTGTTACCCCTGCTACTATTCACAAGTTGGCAGTTAGGTTGGCACTACACAGTGAAAAGAGCCTTCCTTAAAGTGCTGCCCTCTCTTCTTTGCATCAAGTCACACTGAATATACATGGAATCACTCTAGTAATTGAAATGGCAATTGTTATTCACAGAATGTCCCCCCTGAAGAATTTCCCGTTAACAACCCTTTTGAAGGATAATGAGAATGAAACATGTTGGGATTTTTGTCTGTGAGAAAGATGTCACAGTGTCAATAAGGCATTAAGAGATGCTTTGTACCCAGAACTAATAATAGAATCTCATCATTAATTTGAGAGATTTAAGATTAGACATCAGATTAGTGGTTCGACCCAAGATGCTAATGTTTTATATTTTTCATGTTATATGTTTTGTTCAGTATACAATTGGATGTTTTTGTTTTGTAATGTTAATAACAACCACAAAGAGTAACACTTTCTTCAACAACTGTTTTTCTGTTTTCGTGTTTATTTATGTTGCAGGTTTCTTTTTCACGAGTACACAGAACTTTATAAATCCTATCTCAGGACTACTTTTTTCTTCATCTGTTCTTTATTAGTTTTTCAATCTCAGTTTCTTTTTCTGTTTTCTTGTTCAACACATTAGGATTATTGTGGTTGACATACTGTTTTTTTAAAAAAAGATTTTATAATATAAAATTAATTTTGTAATAAAACATAGCGATATATATATTTTTTCAATCATGGTTGTAAGTGTAATTTGTTGCAACTAAGGATCGCAAGGTTTCCAAACAGTTCAATTTGGATCCTTAAGGGTGAGTTGGTGAGAGGAGTTAGGACCCTTCTTTTTTAGATAGTACGAGTTCCATTGGGCACCGTCCTAAGCCTCTCTAAACAAAAAAAAAACAGTCCTTTGCAAGTTCAATGGTTAGGAGGGAACAATTCAGCAGCACTCTGGAAAACTCAAAAAAATAAAAAAAGGAAAACAAAACTCAATATAAAACGGAACTCAGTTAACAGGCAACCAAAAACTAAAAACAATAATACGTCACCAACACAAGACCCTTGGATTGAGGTAGATGACGTGACCATCATGACCTCTCTCCCTCAAAGAGATCCGGAAGCAAATAGAGCGAAAAATTAAAAAACACAATAAAAAATAAAAAAAGGAAGGATAATAAGGGACAACCCCCAAAGGACAAACGCAAGAAAGGCACCCTTAAAAACAGGACACATCAATTAATTGATGGACTTTTTATAAGAGCCAGGGCAAACAAAAATATGACATCCTAGAACTGTCTGACGCAGAAATTTTGGAAGCAATTCAAGAAACGTCACTTCTGCCCAAATCACGCAAAACTTCATCAAGTCCAGAAACCCCAAGAGTAAAGACTCCAAGCCCGGTGGGCACAACTGCCTCAAGGAAACTATCACATGTCATAAGCTTAGAGGAAGCAGCAATGACTACAGACCAAACATTTGAAGAAGATCCAAAGCTAGCGATCACTGAGACACTCCAAGCACGAGCACCAGCGGAGAAGTTAACCTCACCATCAGGCATAACTCCTAGCAAGGGCGAAAGTGACAAAGAAATCAATTCATCAACCAACGTGGAAAAGCAGGATCAGAGATACCCAATGCCCCCCAGTTACCATCAAGGGCCCTACAGCATGCTCCTACATGGGTGTTTCCGACCACACTAAGCCCGGTCAGGTTGGGTAACAAAGGTGAAGCCCAAGACCCGATTCTTCTAGAAGAGCCGAACAATAAGGATCTGAAACTGCATACACCGCCACGAGTGCAAAGAAACCTTCAGGGGGAAAGAACAAATAGAGAAGAAAGCTCATACCCAGCAGATGACAGCCATCATCTCCTTAATGGCAAAATGGGTCAAAGCAGAAACCACAGACATCCCTCAACACCCCTACATCGGAAGTCATACGACCAGTTTCTAAACTCCCCGTAGGCGGTTTCAAGCAGAAATGAAAGATCCAACACGGCCCAAAAAGAGATGCCAACGAAAAAACCATCATGCCTGCTATCACAATCGCCCTGGCACCATTCTGTAAATTGTACGAATCACTAAATGATTCGATGAAAGACCACACAACAATCTCAGCAATGATGCTCACAAAATTGACATACCTAGAAGGCTACGTGATGACAATGGAAAAACACATACAGGAAATCACCAATGCGAAGTCTAAGGAGTCGCAGAAACCCCTCCCTGAAATGGGGCAAGCGACAAAGAGAGCCGTGGGTAAAAAATCCATATCCCCATATGTGGCAACACAGACCTCCCCTCCAACAGGCCCCATCGACCTGACCAAACAACCAACAAATGCTGAAACGTAAACCCAAGGGGCCTTCAGCATTTTTTACATCAATACTGGAAAGAGCATCATTCCACCATTGCCGCAGAGCAAATCTTTCAACTTCAAACTAAACCTGACAGAATCTGCTGCTTTGACAACTTCAGCCCTGCAAAAAAGAAAAAAACACCAGAAAAAAAGGGGACCCGCAATATCCAACGCCAATGTACAGAAAAACAATCAAATACTTTTCAAACTGCCGCAGGCAGTTACAAGCAGAAGGACTTTGCCAAAAAAGCAAGATGACAACCGCACTCTGAGAACAAGCTCAACTCGAGTACCATCAAAAGAATCAGATGCAGGAAAAGGCTGAAAACCCCTGGGCCCAACAAATCATTCTTCGAACCGGTCAAATAAGTCCCCCACTACAGTCGAAGAATTCTTGTCTGATAAAGAAATGATGTACCTTTCGGTATACAAAGACTCAGAGGATGTTTTTCGAAAGAAAAACTAGAACAAAGGATCTAAATACACCAAGGGCGGTCCGAAAACAAGCAAGCAATCAGCTCGATCAGTCGACTCGCAAAGGGTCTACAAACAAACAGCAGAACAAAAGTCCGAAAGCCGATCGGGAGGGGCGAGAAAGAATCCACAAATATTCCCTTAAGGCCACTCACAACCAAAGATCGGGCATGAATTCCGACAGACAAACCTACAGATCCCCCGATCGCCCTAGGAAAAATCATCAACAAGATTACCACTCAGTTCAAGATAAAAGCAACCATAAAGAAAGTTGCCATTATCGGTCAACTTCAGAACGGCAAAATGACTCAAGAAAGGGTGCTGACCAGGCACAGACTATGAAGACACAGACCGACAAAGGATACCCAATCATAAAATCAAATTAGAACAAACAAGCAACAATAAAGAGGACATCATTCTAAATAGAAGAACAGTTTTGAAAATGTTTAGACATCTCAGGTCGCTACACCACCTGTCAACAGAGGATCTAACCATAGTAGAACCATACCACTCGGGGTCCAAAGCAAAATGCTATCTACACATCAAATTGATATAGATATACACAAGTAAAATAAAAAAATGAAAAAAAATATCAATAATTGTACCTATATATAAGAAGGGTGCAAGAAAGAATCCAAAAAGTTATCGCCCCTTCAACTTGTTCAATGTTCGCAGCTAAATATTTGCCTTGTTGGAATGTCAATATTTTAACTGGGTGGTTGAAGTGGGAAGGTTTGACAAGTTTCAATCCGGCTTCATTAAAAGAACGGGAACCCCTCTTACTGGTTTTATTTTGAATTTGATTAAAGAGAGTGTCTCAAATAATGCTATGAAGTATGTGTAGCCTTTGTCGATTTTATTATTGGACTTTGAAAAGTATTGATCCTACACAACTATGATAAACTCATACTAAAGGGGCTGTACATGCTATTTGGTGGAAATGATTAAAGCTCTCTACTCAATACAGAAATCTAAATAATGCTGAATAGAGACGTCTCCTATCTTCCCCATACCCACTGAAAAAGGCTTGAAACAAGGTCACATGCTGACCCCCACTCCTTTACGTTGATGATCTAGCTCTTTTAGATCAGACTCTGATTGGCCTATAAAGACAACTTAGAGCTTTGAAAGAATAGACATCTGATAACATAAATAAAACAAAGATTATATATAATACTAAGATCTTTAATTAAAAGTAATATGCGGAGTTCAAAAAGTATTTAAACTCTTCATAATTAGAGTTGGCTGATTTGTTTGTTTATTTGGACTTTTTTGGGGGAGTCCTAACAAAGCAAACATAATCAAATGACACTTTGATAAGCCTCGCAAGCATGTATTCTTAACAGCAAGTATGGTACGCTTTTCTCTTAACCCAGTGTTGCAATTCTACAAATCATAGGGGGTCCCCATTCTGCCCTATGGAGTTTGAATTATATTACCAACTAACTTGCCTCAATGGTCCATACTTGAGGTATTATTCTGGAGGCGAGTGCCACTGCAATAATTTGCAATGAATTGGGCCTTCCATCCTTAGAAATGACAGCCAATTTGAAAATTAGAATTATAATGTTTTGAAGTATCCTACTGGCCCCTAAAGGTTCTTTGTAGGAGATGCTAAACAACTTATTAATGGATAAGAGAGATGTAACTTTCATTAACTACTGTCCATTTATACTAATGTCCCTGGAGGCAACAGAGCAAACTCTGAAATTGAATCCTGGTGAAATAAAGGCTAAACTATGGAGAGAGGTTTGGATTTTAACTAACTCTGAATGTAAGCAATACAAATTATTCTCTTATGTAACCACCTGGGAGAAACCACTAGGTACCAAAATATCTCAAAAATGTCCTGGATTCGAGATGGCGCACGCAATTTCATAGATTTTGGTCTAATATTTTTCCAACATATGAAATCTTAGGTGCCCACAATAAAATCGAAAGACCTCATAGGATCTGATGGCTATATAACTCCCCTAATACAGTTGAAACCATTTATTACGTATTGGTGGAGCGTGGCACTTTAAAGAGGCTTACATTTTTACACTTTGGGTGACTCTTGTGCCCTTTTACGTCAATAGCACCTGATGCTTTGTGGCATAAAATTTGAATAGGCTCATAAATCTCATGGAATCGAGTGTCCCTCGTTTTTCTTATGTGTTATTCCCTAATACAAATGATAATAACCTCTAATGATAGAAAATATGAAGATAACAACCAGGGTTTCTATATGAGATCATAAGGGATGACCTGGTTTAAATTAATGATGTGGTTTCTGTGTTTGTATGATGTTTTTTAAGTGGTATTTGTAATAGTTATATGGTTTAATGTATTGTTTTTTTCTTTTATCTTTTATTGAAAGGTGTATGGTTTACATGCCGACCCAATGACCAATAAAATCAAACACAATTTTAAAAAGAAACTGTCAACTGAATGCATGATTAGCTTGCAGGATTTAGGCATGTGAGGAGGAACCTTGGCATATGAAACCATGCCAAGCATATGGGTCTGTACATGGACACATGAGGTTGTAAATATACAAGAGAGGTTAAAGGCATACACATGATGTATGCATCCATTTCAGACTGCATCTGTAAAGCTGAAACTGGGCAGATACACCAAGGAAGGTGGCCCTGGCATTCAAAAGTTTAACAATGGTAAGTTTGGCTGAATCTTGGAATATAAAGCTGTTTCTAGCATTCAAGGGTCTACATTGGAATGTCAGACTGGACATGTGTCCATTGTAAGGTTTATCTGATATATTTGCAAATAGATGGGAATGTGCAGCATTTGTTTAAAAAAAAAGTACGTTGTAAAAATATCGAGAAGATGAGTGTGGCACTCCAAAGGGGGCCTGCATTATCACTTGTATCTTAAGTGTTCTCTCTAACTCCTCCCCACCTCTGAGATGATGACACTGTTCTGCATGTCTACGTAATACAGTATGCACCCAACCAAATGCCTGGGCCTCATCACGAGTTGGGCGGTAACGCCGGCGCTAATAGCCCTACCCCCAAACCCCCGCCGCTATTAGCGCCGGATCACGGGTTTGGCGGAAGGGTTATTGCCCATTCCCCATTGGGCCCATTCGGAATTCCTCATTTCCCATTGGGCCCAATGGGGAAAGTTTGCGCTATCATGCCTCACTCATAAAAACAGGACTTCCGATCATGTCCCTTTACTAAAATATTGCTGCATTACACTATTCAGTGACACATATTCTCGAAAGTGTGCATGAATACAAATGGACACAGGTTGTCATGTCTTCTGTATTAGGCATTAAGGGTCCTTATAGGACCCCCTATTGTAATTCCTCAGTAGCCACAATATCTAGAGAGATCAGCAAATGTATTTGACTGGCATTAAAAGCAGATTTGTTTTGTGATTGTCAACATGCAATTGGCAGCTTTAAAGTTAAATCTACTTTAGCCCCACAGTCGCGTTATTTGTATCCCTATCTAACTATCTAAGATCACAGTCGCAAAACGTCCCAGCCTAAGGCTCGTTTTCGAGTCCCCTGGAGTCTAAGGGCCTCATCACGAGTTGGGTGGTAATGCCGGCGGTATTACTATTAGCGCCGGATCACGGGTTTGGCGGTAACGGAATTCCCCATTCCCCACTGAGCCCATTCGGGAATGCCCCATTCCCCGGGGAATTTTTGCGCTCTTACTGCCGGCGAGAAATCCGCCGGCGGTAATAGCGCGACTGCCGGATTTAAGGGTTACTGCCAAACTCGTGATGAGGCCCTAAATGACGTTTTTAAAGCCTACGGTACATGGCCTATGACAGAGTGGGCATCTTTATTTACGTTCTGGGGATTTTAAACAATGTTTCGAGAAAAGTAACGTCCTGGTTGGAATGGGATGGCCATTCCCTCCCTGCAAAAAAGGAAAGTTTTTCATGGAGGAGTAAAAGCAGTGAAGCCTATGGACGCCACAGGGGTTCCTAACCGGGCAGGTCACTCTACAGTTATCACCTACAAATTGCTGCCTTCCGTGTACAAATGTCAGTCGACATTTACGCTTTTTACAAAATGTCGTGGGATTTTAAGACGTTAAGGTGATGTTGCTGTTTTAAGACTTTCTTTTTTCGGTTCACAAGCCAATGTTGAAATTGCAAACCAAACCGAAGTCTATGCAAATTCAAATGCTGGCAATCCCTTTTGTGCAATTAGCACATATCGTAAAACTAGCCTTCATGTGCGCTGAGAGCTCCAAAAGACTGTAGACATGTTACAATCAACTTAAATGAATTGCTCAATTGTGCTACTCCCTGCCTTACATGTAGCCCCCTGGTGCGTCCCCTGTGCAGAGCACCCCTTGGTTCCTTGCGAGGTTTGCACTTCATACATACACACATACATTCATTGCAGTTCTGCGGTGGAAGCTTGCCTCCCAAACTTGAAGCGACTCTTTGTAGCATCTATTTCCGTCCCACACAGAAGCAATGCTATATGCTCTGTCAATGAACACCTACAAATCGTGCATGGGACCCCGATGATGTGTGTGGGATGTGAGGGTCCTTTGTCCACTAGAAGTCATGTATTACCGACTTTTTTTTCAGTTGCCAGTGGAATCCACGTTCAAGGACATACCGCATTAAAGGGTCAAGGATCCCTAGTATAAACGAACAAAAATGTATATTACAATTGTTCACAGTGCTAATTCGCTGACATTGCAATCCAGAGGTGCAATCTGTCTGAATATCTATGGGAGCTTGATATGCGTAGCGATGACTGGCGCCTTTGGGGCTGAGGGAAAAGAGGCAGAAGTCCTGTTATGACTTTGTAGGATTATAGGTGATATTTCAACGAGCTAAAAGTCTAATCTCAAACGACTGCAGTTAGATTGCAGAAGATAATTTGAGAAGTTTTAAATATAGCAATTCACTGCTTTATATGTCAAGCAATGTTATTGCTGAGTAAACACAGTGTGTGTGTGGCGAGCCAAAGGCACACTTCAATTGGCCAAATGGGGTTAACATTTATAAGAAATGCAAATACTCATTTGGCGTTTTGTATTCGACGTGCAGCGTTCATGCGCGCAGCCAACAGGTTTTATTGCAGACAATTCCTACCCTGCACTTTAACTACACACACACACCCTTTCACAAACGAGCAGTGGTGTGCCCCTTCACGCTGATAAGAAGGGCAAATAATCCCTTCATTGCACTGCAGAGATGCAAAACACATGCTCCCTCATTGTCGGATCGAAGGGACAGTTCATATTGAGATATCCGCAACAATTATACACCAAGGTCCTGCATAGGAGGCGAAATGTACTCATTCAGTCTTCAGTATCCTAGCCCCACCAGGTCTGGCGTCAGTTCTCGCTCCCACCACCTCCCACTGCTGATGCACCTCACCATGCCACAAATATTCGGTTATGTGGGCATCATTCAAAGGGCATCATTCAAACTGGGCAGCTGGAAGTGAGAGGTTGAACTTTTTCTTTGCACCTAGGGAATTGACATCACTAAAATAATATTGTGACAACATGACTATTGCCCAGCAAGAGCAATGATGCACACATCTTATTCTCAATATCAATCTACTACCCGTGCAATAATAAGCCGAACCATGAAGGCGAAAATGTCAGCCACATGCATTACTTGCCTACTTTACCTCTTAAACCAAATGGCCCAAACCAGACTATGCTATCCTGGGATGTGTGAAAAAATATGGGAGCATGCAAACAGCAATATTGTGGTACCAAAAGAAAATGTGTCCACAAAGTTGTTTTCATGAAATATAGTTACTTTACTTAAACACAGATACTTTGTCTGAAACATTAAACAATCCCACAATTGTAAAGCAAATACACAGATCAAGGCATACATATGTATGTGTGATAACTTTGGATATGCATGACAAAGTAGCATGAATTAAAATTGTGCAGAGAAGCAGATGAATATGCCCCTCCTCCAATTCAATACTGCAGAGGTGAGAAACCTTACTAAAACAACTGTGCTGCCCTTATCTAAGGCAGGTACAGCCTGAGATGGAGATGGACACAATCTAAGCTGAAGATGGCACGAGTAACCAAACTAACGTTACAATATATTTGCATGAACACCACCCACCAGCCCCATAGCAACTCAGCCTGGCACTGCCCCCCCTCCCCCACCAGTGCAAAATGCAATGACAACTTGCCACAACTTGACTGCCCTGCCACCAACATCAAACACACTGGCCACATACCCACCCATATACTCACAAACTGTGTTTACTGATGCAGATCCAGATTGGATGCACATCACAGAAGTCTGTGGCACATCACAACCAGTGGCACAGCAACAGGATTGCTGAATACAGCAGCAGCTCCACCGCGGAAACACCATGCACAAGTAACACTGCAAAACAATGCGATGCATTATGAAGCACCGCTGTGGCTGCTGAGTAGCATGACACGAAAGCACATGCGGTATGGAGAGTGTTGTGTATTGGTGGTCACCCCTGCATCGGGAGGCAACCCCTCATGCATGACTGTTGAGTGAATGCCACATCTCCACATTCATGGCCACGACCCATCTGACAATCACATAACAAAGGCATAGCAAAATGACTGTAAACCACATGCTGCCCATGAACATAGAGACAACAAAAAACATATTTGTAGCAACAGAAAACTGTATTACTAACATGCACACAAAATTAAACATGGATAATGGAAGGGGTACATGTTCAAGGGGAAAACTGAAAATTCAGAGACACACATTAACTATTTACATTGGAAGTGGTCTCATTGTTCGTAGCTCAGGTTATCCAGGGCAGACTCACATTCCTCCTCTTCCTTTTGGAGGCGGGCCATTGTCTTAACCTGGATGGATTGCAGGCTGTCCCTCATTCTCCTCTCCAGCACTCTGCATGCCTGCAAGCCTCTTCCGGGATTTGGACCCGCCTCTGTGCCCTCCTCTGCACCACCTCTGCCTTGGTTCTGGCAACTAGTGCCTCCCAAGTCTGCTCCTCTCACTGCCACCAGCAGCATCATCAGTTCCATCTGGACACACACCATGTCCCTTGACCCACTGCTCAAGCTCCTCCTTCCTGTCCCTCATTCTCCTCTCCAGCACTCTGCATGCCTGCAAGCCTCTTCCGGGATTTGGACCCGCCTCTGTGCCCTCCTCTGCACCACCTCTGCCTTGGTTCTGGCAACTAGTGCCTCCCAAGTCTGCTCCTCTCACTGCCACCAGCAGCATCATCAGTTCCATCTGGACACACACCATGTCCCTTGACCCACTGCTCAAGCTCCTCCTTCCTGGTCACCATTGACCTCTGTGCAGCTTGGCTCCTTGATCTAAATTGGCCCTGGGAAGAGTGCCCCTGCCCACTTCCATAGTGCAGCTGCCTGTTCCAGCGTGCCTTGCACATGCACCCCCACCATCTTGATGTTCCAAACACCAGATGCAGTGGCCATGACAGGAGTAGAGGGGGCTGTGATAGGAACCTGCAAGGAAGCCCCCCCAGAGGATGACTGGGGCACAGTGGAGGCAGAGGAGGAGTTGGCAGCTGAATGTGCCAGCGCACACAGGCGACCCGAGAGCTGTGCAAGTGCCAGCTGGGACATGCAGCTGGTCATTGATCCATGATGATCTGAGATTCCCTCACAAATTACCCTCACATCATCAACGATCACTGCCACCTGCCTCGCAATCCCAGCCAGCAGGGCATTAAAAAGCTCTGGGGTGACCACCATGGCCCCAAAGAGGGTCCCGGCCTGGGTGGAGGCATCCATGAGGTGGATCCCTGCTGCATCAGATGGATAAGAGACAGGAGGTTGGCATGTGCCCTCCACAGTGCGCTGCATATCCTCCTGTCCCAGTTCCAGGGGTGCAACCTGAATCCCCTCCTGGATGTCTCCACCCAACCCCATCTTCCTCCTCCTCCACCACCACCTCCATCTCCCTGGATGACTCCAGAGAGCCTTCCTCCCTGGATGGCCCCTCCGTCCCTGCACCTTGGCCCACAGGCACTGTGGAGTCCCCTTCACACTAACCTCCTGGGACGTACCAATGGCCCATGCGTACTCCAGCCGACTTACCCTCAGATGAGGTGGACTCAAGTCAGCCTGTCTGGGGGTTGTGCTTATACTGGTAGTCTTGTCTATGCCCTGATGCTCCACAACTACACCTCTGCCCTCTTCATGAGCCGCAGTAACTGAACAAACATAGGAGACAAAACATTTGCATCAGTCATGGTTGCCAGTGGATGTCTGGCATACACAAAATAAACATGGCAAGTCAGGCATCATATCACATGCATGAACTGAGTCACACACAATGCACATATGCAGGAATTTGAGCACCTGTGTCACATCCATCACATGTGCCTGCATGCATGCATTGGCAGTAATACCACACATAGACTTGGACATTATGAATTTCACTCATATGCCCACAACCCACCCAGTCCACATCTGTCATGTCCAAACACCTACACCACGCACACACCCTTCATGCGACTTACAGAAAACCATGGAAGCGCCATACATGAATGGACACGCAAATGCTACTATACAATGTCACATGCAACAAATGTATACCATTGGCATCAGATGGCAATCAGCTGCAATACACAACACACACAACACAAACAGTATGTGGCACCTGTGAACATGCATGCCACACATACGCCATAGGACATAATCCCACATGCCTACATGGGTACTCACCAGCATCATCCAGATGTCTCTTCAAGGCCAAGTACTGGGGGTGGAGGTCAGGGTAGAACCTCTCAAGTACCCACAGCTGTGTCCAGTGGAAGGGGTGGCAGCCTGCATGGTGCACCTCCATCGTAAGTACCATCGCGAGGACTGCCAAAACCTTGATATAGCTGTGGGTCTTGAGATCGTCCCAACGTTTCTTCACACAGTCTCTGGTGTGTACTGCCATCCCCATTCATGTTGATGGCAGTCGTGATCTCATCCCAGATCCTCAGCCTTGTGTCGGAGTCCAGCTGTGCCACTGGATTGTAGAGGGCATCAAAGGGTCCAGGACCCGATCCGCCAGGATCCCAACTTAGATGTTGGTGAAGTTGGGTGCCCTCTGCTTCGAGGGTGCTTGTCAGGGGTTTTGACCCATGTTCGAGTTATTATGCTGCAACATTTGGTGCTGTGGGCTTAGGAAATCCAAGATGGCGGAAAAGCCCACATTTGCGCCAGGATCCAGGAAAACTGCGCAGTTTTTGCGCACACCAAAATGGTTGCCTGACCTACCACCCACCAGTGCGAGCGTGATGGGCCAGGAGTGCCATGAGTGGAATGCGTGCAAAAGGAAAAACAGCAGTGCCTGTTAGCTCAAAAAAGCGCTTTGAAATCACCTTTGTTTCTCTGAAATGCAAGCTAAAAATGCCTATTTTAAACATTGCAAGATATTCAAAAATCTCAATGAACACCAGCAGACATTTGGTAGACTTGTGTGCATACAAAATCTGGAAAGAGAAAGAGCCTAAAATAATGTTCATAATGAGACTGGCTGAGCTGTGGATGTCAGCAACCTAAGTTAAATTGGACTGAAAGACGCTAAAATATAAATGTTTAAAATAAATGAGTGACCTACTGTTGAGTGTCACATAGTTTGCAACTGTTAAATGTCATAGTTTTGAACTTAGAATCAGCGTTCTAGCTGCATGTGTAAAAATTGTAAGTTTGATTTGGATGAAGAAAAACTGGGAACAAAAGTGACATTTAGCTGAAGCCTGGCTTAAAGAGATTGAATTCTGCCTGACAACTACCCCCGACGGGAGTTGAAACTTGCTCAACAAATGTTCCCAGGCCTGGCCTGCATTCTACTGCCCTCACCAAAGGGAGATGACACCTCTCTGATTGGATTAGGCGAGGAGCAGCTGGGGACTGCAGGAAACTGAACAATGAGCCTTCCTTGGCTCAGGCAAATGTAAAATTAGGGGGGGCCGTAAATGGCTTCCTCTTGAGAGAAACGGGGAAGGGCAGTGCCTCTGTGAGCAACTTGAGTTGGAGGAAGTGGACAAACCAGAAATTCCACCATGTGCTTTGGGA
Source organism: Ambystoma mexicanum (assembly GCF_040938575.1). NCBI lineage: Eukaryota > Metazoa > Chordata > Amphibia > Caudata > Ambystomatidae > Ambystoma > Ambystoma mexicanum. Next base: position 868,011,280 of record NC_090941.1, on the reverse strand, counting down.
AACCACACCCCTCTGGGCTAGAGCATAATTTTAAAAAGATGGAGGTGTTAGAACTCTGTACCATGTTCTGAGGCAAAACCCCATGAATTATGGAGATTGCAGACACGGGGTTCACGCTAGAAAAATGAAAATTTACTGGAATATGTGTAGAGAGATGATGTACATCTGGGTAATTTTTGGTAAAAATCCAATATTGGTAAACCAACTAAAAACGAAAATGAGTTGCCATTTTTGAACCCTGGCTCTTAGAAACATCAGGGTTGGAACAGAGACTACCTTATGTGATATATGATATGTACATGTAATGTCAACGACGTGTGGATCTGGGAAACCTGTTAGTTATGAAAAATTCATTTTCTAAGTAAAAGCAAAGGGGCGTTTCTTCAATAGACTGTAAGACTCTGACTCACTCTGACTCACTGCTCCCCAGGTCAAAGAGAAATCCTTGACCTATCAAATCGTGAATGGGTTGGGCAAAGAAAGTTAGCATCCACACCCATTTTCAAAAAGACATAAAAAGAGCCCCTGGAAGCCAGACAGGGACATTCATTTTCCAACCTTCAACTGAATTCCTGCACAGCACGCTGACGGAGAACTACAGAATCCAGAACTCCAGAATCCAGAACTCCAGAGATCCAGACTAACTCCAGAACAAAAACTCTAAAGAGCTGAACTCTTCAGCAGGCCTCAAAATCTTTTGCAAACTATTCAACCGCCGGGCTGTGCGGTTTGCTGCTTGCTAAGAGTCCTGTGTATCCAGAACAGAACCAGTACCCAGAAAGCAGTGCTGTATCCAGAGAGACCAGACCAGATCGCTGTGAGCAGAACCAGAGACCCAGACCAGACCGCTGTGAACAGAACCGGTGCCTGATTGACCCGCCGAGCAGAGAGAACCGCAGCTAAACTTGTTGACCAGATCCGTGACAAGGCCATTCCTTTCAAATTTATAGTGTGAGTACCCAGCTAGAACTGTGCAGAACCCATCTCTTAGCTAAAATTAATCTGATTCAAAACATTTGAACCTGTCCAGAACTGCATCATAGAATCGTGTGTCCCTTCTCCGATTTTAAACCTGTAAAAGTGTCATTTGCCATTTTGAATCATTATTTCATTTCTGAAAAACTACCTTCATAAAATCGTCCATATCTCTTAAACCGTTTGTGCTAGGAACTAGATTCCCAGCTTTTGAACAAGCTCTTCTATTCATTATACTTTTTCCGTAATCGCGCTCGACGCACTCGGAAAAAGTGCCGCGATTTGCGATTTGGCTCAAATTTCTTCACTTGTCAAAATAGCAGCTTCCTGCTTTCCTTTGCTGAAATTCATTTGCAACCTGACAATCATTCATAGAGCATTGCTGAAGTGATCCTGAACTAATTTAAAGTGGCTATCACCCACCCTGAATCTCTTATAGGGAATTAAAAATCATTTTTAGCATATCTTTCCCTTCTTTGCAAACCACATTTAAAGTATTTTGCCTGTGTTTCAAAATCATCCCTGGTGCTATAAGCTTGCTAGGGGGGAACTGAATTCGTATTGTACTGTGATTGTATACCTGAAGACTGTGTGTGTTACTTCCATCTCCTTACATTGCATAGGGGGGGAGTGAATTGTCAAAGAAAAAGTGATCATATTATCTTTTGTTGAAATCATATCAAGTTTATTTCTGTGCTGCATTTTTCCCTCATTGCTTTTACTTGAAACCATAAAAGTATTTTCTGCTACCTTATCCTTCCTATACTAACTCCTCATTGATTGTAAAGAAGTGTGCTAGTGTCAGATTATCTATTGTCGATCAACTTTATATTCATATGCCTAAGTGTGATCTCAAATAGTAACTTATTATAAAAGTGTGATATATATATATATTGTTTACTTTTTCCAATAAATCTTTTAAATTGCAAAACAAACCTACTTCTTGGCTCAGTGAGGTCAGGGGGATTCAAAGAGAGGGGCGTTATATAAGGGTTTATTATCCAGAGTATAACTTGTCATAAAAATATATAAATAAGGGCTTCCCTTGGGCGACCAAGACGAGGCACTGACTTAGTGGGATTGCTTGATTGGAGTCACTTGACAGATTTGGGGGCTCGGAGCTGGGGATTCTGGATTAGATCTATCACTTGTGCAGATTAATACAGTGTGCTAACTGACATGATATATAAATTCTGTTGGATCACCACGCCGTGTTACACTGTAAAAACACCCCTCAAAGGAACGCTCTAAGGAAACGGTCTGTTTTGCAAAATAAAATATAAACTTCTGTAAGTCAGGAAGGAAATCAAATTCCAGAATGACGACCTTGGTAGATATCAAAATAGCCAGAGAACACCTCTTACATAAGCTATTTGTGAGAGGTGAGTGGGCTCATCAGGACCAGGCGGTCTGGTTGCAGGCAATCACACCCCAGATCACTGAAACAGGGTCAGATAGATGGAGAGATCAGGGTCCCTTACATGTGGCCCTCAGTGAACTATATATGGCCCCTAAGGGCAAGGATGAGCACAACAAGATTGCCAGATAGCAGCATATTTATATTTATATATGGGAGCCATAGAGGACATATGTGCTGAAGGCCAAGATCTGCCAAATAGGCAACTGATGGCATTAGAAAAGGCCCAATCTGACCTGGTCTCTTCTGAGCAGAGGCTTCAGAGGAGCCAGGAGTCAGAAAATGATAGTAGGCAGTATATTATTAAAATAAAGGAGGATATAGATATCCTGCAACAGGAAAAGGATGACCAGGATACCAGAGTTCTGGCCTTGCAGAAGGAGTACCAAGAAGGTTTGGACTCCCTACTGCAGAGCCAAAAAAAGCTGGAGCAACAACTAGACTTTAACAGGGCGTGCACAGAGCAGGTAGCAAGCCTGCAAATCCGACTAGACAGAGAGAAAGAGGAAAGCAATACATTGATTTTGAAAGACCTGGATACCCAGGCAGAGTTTGATCAAAAACGCCAGAAAGCTGGGGGACGGCATGGCGGCACAGATGCAGGCTCTTACTCAGGAAAGGGATACCTTAGGCCAGGAAGTCTGCCTCTTAAAAAGGAAAATGGAAGAAAATCACCTGAGCACCACGACTTTTTAGAGCACACCAGGAGGGTGGAAGATGCTCTGGCAAGAAAGGAGCAGGCCAGTAGGGATGGTACCCAGGAGGTAACCACCCTGCAGCAAATACTGGCCCAGTATTCCAGGACCAATCAGGACCAATCAGGAGGCGCAGAGAGAAAATGACGCTCTCTGTCAGCACAATGATAGGCTCCAGCAACAGGTAGCCATGCAGGAGAGACTGATAGAGTCTAGTAAGGCCTTAACTGAGGAACTGAAAGCGCAGGCTCTTGCATTGCAACAGGGAGCAGGGGCTGATAGAGATGAAGTTTGCTGAGAAAGGGAAACCCCGGAGCATAACCTCAAGAGCCCTAGTACCAGAGGCCTCCACCTCTCCCAGTCCCTGGACTCTGCCACCCCCATGTCCCCTGGCGCACATGAGCACAGGGCCACAGGGATGGCAGATTACTATCCAGCCATAAGTATGGGGTTCATAGGCCAGTACCTCCCAGGAATGGATGGGCGGGCATCCGCGCACCCAAGCACAGTGCAATTTAGTGGGGAACCCCAGGACAGTAGACCCACTAAGGGCATCCCAAAAACCTCTGCCCAGTTAGGTCAGTGGGGGGGGGGCATCAAATCCTGGCAGCAAGGAGGGATCTGAAGACTCCTCTGAGCGGCCCAGGACACAGGAGACCAGGTCCCCACATTCTGCTGGCAATTCCCAGGCTCGCAGAATCCGGGAATGCCTGGAAGATCAGACGGGCACCTCTGGGAGCAGTGCTTCTGAGTCAGAGGATGAATGGACCAGGGTTACCCAAACCAAAAGGCCAATAAGGCAAAAAGGGCCTTGCTTAAGGACCCCTTAAAGCAGATCAAGACAATAAGGAGTGTCATCACGCCTTACCACAAGAACGCCAAGGATTCTGTTTGGGAACACTTGGAGCTCTATGAGCAAATGGTAGAGACTTTCCATTTGAAGGACAGCAGTAGCTGCATTCAGTATGTCAAATGGACATTCTCCCCAGAATACTCCAGTTTCTTTGCGGGGCTGGAGGACCAAAACCATTCAAGATGGTCCACATATAGGGCGGCCATCTTGAAACATTTTTCTGTTCACCGGAATCCCCAAGAGGCTCGCAAGGCAGCCTACAATTTGAAATGTGGGGAGGATCAGGCCCCACAAGAATTTGTGCAAGAATTGAAGCAGGCCTTTGCGCAGACCACCAGAAGGGTGCGCACGGACAGCAGAGAATTCATCAACACATTTTTCCATGCTCTCCCAAAATACATAATGACCCAGCTCGTGAGAGATTTTCACGAGAAAAGATCTTTAGACTGAGTCATTGAGCAAGCCACCCGCATCTATGAGGTGCAGAAACCGGTGGAAAATAAGAATCAGCCCAAAAACCCCAAAACCAACAGCACCCCTGCTGCTGCCAAGGTGGCAGAGGTAAAGGTTGCCCCCGTTTTATATTTGGAGATGGGGGGACCTAAAAACCTGCCTGCACCAAATAATTCTAAGCCCAGAAGGCCCTAGGGCCAGTCAGAGTCAGGGAGTCAAGGAGGTAGTCCCACAAATGGGGTCCCTCACTCCCCTGATTATGTAAGTCCCCGTTACAAGGGAAACCGACCCATCCTGGGTTATGTGTGGACTTCTCCAGCCCAAGGGGGGGATCCAGCCAAGCACCTGACCCAGGGAACATCCCTCCTAACTTCACACAGGAAGGCAGAAATTCCCCAAACACTGAGCAGAACTTTTTTCTCAGGTATCCACCCAATTTCCAACCCCAAAACCATCCATCCTTCTTTCCCCAATTCCCTGAGCCCAGACAACCTAATCCGGGAGAGGGGAGGCCAAGGGTGGAGGGGTACCCAAATCTTCTCAACCCAGGGTATTACCAGAGAAGGGATAGCTACCCATCCCGGGATCAGCCCAGGGGAGAAAACAGAACCCCGTATCAGCCTGAGCGGGTTTCACAGTTAGAGGGCCAGGTCCAAAATATGGCACGGGATCTGGGTCACATACTGAGGGCTCAACAGAACCCTCAGATGAGCATGCCACCGCAGAATGCCCCAAACTCTTGGCCTGGTGCTCCAGAACAATGACGGGGGCAGCACCCCGATAACCCACCAGTTCCCAGGGAGGAGGCACAAGGGGAAGGGGGGTGTAAAGCCTTGGAGGAAGCTTCCTTCCCCACTTGTAAACAGCCCCTGGAAACCCAGGAACTGGAAACAAAATCTCCTAACCCTGGTAGTCTGCCACCCAAGGAGCAGAGAGGAGGTAGGAGAAACAAAGTACCCAAACAGACCCAGTTTGAGGAGGAGATACAGATCTTCCAATTTGAAGGAGAGGGATCCCAAGAGGATCCTGGGGAAAGGAGCTTCTCCTTCAGAGATGGGGGAACTCCTCCCAAGGAAAAATGGGTCCCAAGGGATTCCAACCCATACTGGGTAGATGTGGGGATTGAGCTGTTGCCTCCCATCATTCTATCCCAGAACCAACTATACCGAAAACCCCTGGTTCAAACCCATCCTGGTGACTGCCTCCAAAAAGGGGGGGCGGCCCAGAACCGGAACCAGGGGAACCCAAAACCGCATTAATAGACTAGGTACTTGTGGGGATTGAGCTGTCGCCGCCCATCATTCTATCCCAGAACCAACTATACCTAAAACCCCTGGTTCAAAGCCATCCTCGTGACTGCCTCCAAAAAGGGGGGGGTGGCCCAGAACCGGAACCAGGGGAACCCAAAAACCGCATTAATAGACTGGGTAGATGTGGGGATTGAGCTGTCACCGCCCATCATTCTATCCGAGAACCAACAATATCAAAATCCCATGGGTCAAACCCATCCTGATGACTGCCTCCAAAAAGGGGGGGCGGCCCAGAACCGGAACCAGGGGAACCCAAAACCATTTCAAGTTGCCAACTTTTTCTTGCAGATTCCCATGACTCTCCACAGAATTCTGCCCAAGTCTCTTCTCTCGCAATGTCCAAAACCAGAAAATTAGCCCATCAGTTGTCCAAAAATGTGCACCCTTGAGGAGAAGGAGGGAAGATACTATGCCCCGGTATAAGTACAGGGGCAGGGTACAATTTTGGCACTGGTGGACACTGGATCCCAAGCTACTCTTCTGTCCAAAAGGGCCTTTGATGAACTAAATGCAGGAAGGGGGGAGAATTACCGTATTCCTCTCACCTCTCTTCCTGGACAACTCCAGAACTTTGACAGGAAGGAAATTCCCGTCAAGGGGACTGCAGATTTGGACATCAAAATTGGGCGACACAAGGTGAAACACCTGGTCATAGTAGTGACTCCAGAGGGCACCCCTTGTTTACTAGGGAACGACCTCCTGAGAAGGTTGCCACCCCTAATAGATTGCGTAAACAAGGTCCTCTGTACTCAGACTAGCCGACCAATAAAATTAAAACAGAGTGTCAACCATATTAGTTTAACGGCACATGCCACATGGTTGAAAAAAAATCTGACCAAGTAGATTTTCACTTCCAGAACAACCAAATTCCAGATGTGACAGTAATAGCAGTAGGACAACAGACTAGTGATGGGGGGTCTTCTCTATTTCTGAAAATCAACCTTCCTTCCAGTTTAAGGTGGTATTCCACACTGGAAGGAAACACTCTGAAATTCTTTACTAATCCACAATCAGACATTCCCACTCCGATAGTCCAGAAACATGTGAAATCAGCTCAGAGCCTGGCTGATAGTCAGCAAATTGGAGAGCAGTTGTTCATCCCTGTTCAGTTAAATGATGGGAAGGACTCTGTTCTCAGCCGAGTGTGTGTGAACAACGGTAAGAGCTTCATCAGCGAAGCCATGTTCCGCCAACTCCCAAAAGATCCAGACATTTCCACATTCAAACTGATAGACAAATGGGAAATGGATCTGGAAACACCCAATTCCAAACATCTTCTGCCAAGCAGGTGTATGCTCAAAATCTCCATTGGCAACAAGAGCATAGTCCATAATTGTTGGGTCGGCCGAGACGTCACTGCCGCCTTTTACTTAGGCAGTGATATTCTCAATCGCTTTGCCATTAGTTTGGAACCTAATAAACTTCAAAGCTTGGTCCCTATTAGCGGATAATCCCATGGGCTTTGATGATCCAGAAAAAGCATTTAGGTCAGCTCAATTGCTACCTTATGCAGTCGAAATTCAGGTTAAAGAGGAAGTCACCATCCCAGAAAGGACCCGACAATTCTAACTGGGAGTGAAAGTTAAAAGAGGACAACAATTGAAAAACCCTGATGCTTATATTCACCTAAATGCTTCCCTCCAACAGCAAGAGTTAGGGGTAAACCCAACACCATTAGTCAACATAGAACATTACACCATTCCAATAGAGGTGGATAACAGCGACTTAAAGAGTATTACTCTAGCCGCGGGCACCATTATTGGAATGGCGGTTGATGACCAACATTTCTCCATTGATTTAGGAAATGAACTGTTAGGACCAATCCCCAAGGACTGTTTTGACAGTGACAGTGATGACAATAGAACACCAGAAAGGATCTTTACCCGGCATGGGGGGAACTTCCTGGTGTACACTTCCTGCCCTTATGGCAAGGAAGACGTGACTTGTGACTTCAGAAGGGATGAGGTGATTTTCCAGGTCCATGAGGGCTGCCTTTCCCACCTGAAGCCTCCAGTCCAAATCAGCACTCTGACCAGGGACTTCTCCACCAAGCTGGAGGAGGCCGCTGAGATAGCAAAACCAGAAGTCTTTCCAGGCTTCAGGCAGATGGTGGAAGAGAGAGTCAACCTAGCTGATGCCTGCGTGACTCTGGAACAGAAGCAAAAGTTGAAACAAGTTTTCTTGGATTTCCAAGATCTCTTTGCAAAGAGACTCATATGACTTTGGTCGCACCGACATCCACACAACAACAATTGCCACGGACCCTGGCATGGCTTCAGTGTTTGTGAAGCAATATCGGTTGCCCCTCGCATACATGGAGTCCCTTACTGAAATATTTAAAAACCTTGAGTCCGAGGAATAATCCATCCAGTCCACAGCAACTTCAATAATCCGGCGCTGGGAATATTGAAGCCAAACGGCCAGTGGAGACTCTGCGCCGACCTTAGGGAGCTCAACAAACGGGTCCATAATTCCCGATGGCCTCTGCCCTACATTGACCAAGGGCTGGCCCAGATTCAGGGGTCACAGGTGTTCACTGCAATAGACCTGACCAATGGATACTGGACCGTGCCTGTCAGTAGGGAGGACCAATACAAACTGGCTTTTACCTTTGGGGGCCAGCAGTACACATGGACCCGAACTCCCTTCGGATACCTCAACTCCGGCAATGAATTCAACATTTTCCTACATAAGGCCATGCCCGACCTGGGTGCGAGGGGTAACCTGGCTTATGTAGATGATGTCCTCATCAAAAGGTCATCTGTGGAGGAACATATTGCGGAGATCCGTTATGTTCTGACACAGTTGAGGGCCGCCGGAGCAAATCTTTCCTTTCAGAAAGCACAGTGGTGTAGAACCCGTGTTAATTTCTTGGGGCATGAGATTACTCCTCAGGGTCTCTGTCTCCAAGAAAAGAAAGTGGAAGCACTTCAGAAACTGAAGGATCCCACAACTCTGCGGGAACTAAGGAGCCTCCGTGGACTGACTAATTACAGCAGAAAGTTCATTGAGGGCTAAGCATAGATCACTAGACCCCTGATTCATCTTTTGAAGGGGTGGGTCAAGTGTGAATGGGGTCCAGAACAATCCGAGGCAGTAAGACAACTCAAAAGAAGCCTCTCACAAGCGCCTTGCCTAGCTTACCCTGTCAGAAACAAGGAGTTCTTCCTGGAGACAGGGTTCTCTAATATGTGCTTGACATCAGTATTATACCAAAAGCATGACAAGGTCAATAAAGTAATCTCCTATGCGAGCAAAATTTTATCCTCTGTGGAGGAAATATTCAACGATTGTGAGAAGGCACTCCTGGCAACGGTGTGGGCATTGAAGAATTACCGCCCGTTCATCCAGGTGGAACACATCATAGTGGAGACTCCACACCAGCCTCTGAAATATCTCAAAAGTGACAGAATCCGGGCCGGAAATGTGAGTGATTCCCGAATTACTTCCTGGATTCTGTCAATGCAAGGCTTTCCTGTGGAGGTCAGATATGGCCAAAACAAGAACAGTTCCCTCGCGCAAGGTCTGGCTGACTTGCATGATTGAGCCAGAGAAAACTGTCTCGAGGACGAAAGTCTAAAAATCAAGGACAACATGGAGGCATACCTTAATTCCCCACACAAAGTCTTTGAAGAGGACAAGTGTGAGGGAATGTCCACTGTCTATGTGGATGGATGCTCTTACCATGTTGACAACAATGGGGAAAAAGAACTGGTGACCGGCGTAGGGAATGCATGGGTGAAGGAGTCCCCGGAACCCTCCGCTGGGTACAAAATTGGTCCCCGAAGTAGTCAGGTGGCAGAATTGATGGCTGTGTATCAAGCCATCCTCACTGCTGTCCAACATCAATTGGAAAACCAGAGGCATGTTATGTGCTAAAAACAAACCCCTGAAACATGGGAAGTTAATCCAAAATATTGATGATCTGGTCACATCGAATGGGATGGCCATCTACTGGAAAAAGATCAAGGGTCATTCCAAAGTAGAGGGACCAGACAAAACTGGAAATGACTTAGCTGATCAGCTGGCCAAAACCAGGGCCATCCAAGGGGATCTAATAGATATAGAGTCCCTGTTGGGGGAAATCCAGGTCACTGCTATCACTAGGTCCCAGACAAATGCTCACAATGATCGTTCAACTGCACAATGGATTAAGGACACCCCAGATGCTGATTTGATTACGGCTCAAAAGGGGGATCCAATAATTGGTAAGTTTTACCAACACATTGAGGACCCTGAGAACTTTCCCCTGACGGATACCGATTACATTGGGAAAGAGGACCTTAGAGTGTTGATGAAATGTCCAAAAATGTTCCGAATCCAAGATGGTTTGTTGGTAAGGAAATCCCATGCTGGCCATGATCAGTGGGTGGTTCCTACCTCATTCCGAAGCCTGATGTTAAGTCACGCCCATGATGCAGCCACTGCCGGTCATAGGGGGTTTCATACAACACTTGAGATCTTAAGAGAGGTTGCTTACTGGCCACACATGGGGCAGGACCTCGACCAATACTTGAAGGGGTGTCTGGTGTGTGCACAATTTCAGCCATCATCCCTCACACACCGTGCGCCTCTCCAAAAGAGGGGGGTGACACTGCCATGGTCAGATTTGCAAATCAACTTCGTAGGCCCTGTGATTCGCTCATCTAGGGGAAACAAGTACATGTTGATGGTCACATGCTTGTTTACCAAGTGGGTGGAATGTCTCCTGGCCCCAAACTGCAAGGCAGAAACAGCAGCTGCCCTGATGATTAACCACATCTTTTCCCGTTTTGGTCGACCTCAAAGGATTGAGCCAGACAGAGGTAGCCATTTTACAAGTGAAGTAATGACTAAGATGTGGGAGATACTGGGGGGCAAAAGGAAGCTACATATTGCTTACCGGCCAGCTTCTTCTGGGGCAGTAGAACGCTACAACCGGACCATTGTGAGCATATTAAAAATGTTTGTGGCAGATTCTGGGCCAAGTTCGGATATCCGATTACCTCTGTTCCTAATGGCCATCAGATCTACCCCTTCATCTGCAACTAAAATGTAACCATTTGGCTGATGACTGGACGCAAGATGGTGCTTCCCCAGCATTTGCTCTACAGGACCCAAGAGCAGACATTGATAAATGCCTCCACAACTCATGAGTATGTGGAGAATTTAAGGAAACACCTTCAACCTGCTTTTGCCTATGCTCAGCGGAATCTACAAAGATCAGCTGATAGCATGAAGACCCATTACGACCTGAAGACAACCAGGAAGGAATATAATGTGAGAGACCAGGTCTATCTATACAATTTCCAAAGGAACCAGGCCAAACAGCGAAAATGTTTGCCTACATGGAAGGGACCGTTTGAAATTATAGACAAGATCTCCCCAGTTGCATACAAGATCCGCATCCCCAAAGGTAGTTTGGCGGAAGGGGAAGACAAGTGGGTCCATATAAATCAGTTAAAGTGTTGCCATCCCAGGCACACCCTGCAGCAACTGGCGGAGTCCTCTGCAATAGTCAGTTCCAACTCTAAAATATCCCACATATCAAAAAGATAGTAACGTAATGCAATGTTCCCTGTTATATCTTGTTTTTAAAATAAGAATGTAAATGTTTATTGATTTATAAAATGTATATGCCACCCCACTATATCAATAGTGGGGGAGAAATGTCTACAAATAAGTATTGCCGCTTTTGCTTTATCATCCTAGGAGAGATGAAACCATGGAGACTGGCCAAGGAGAATGACCCGGGGACCGGGAGCAAAGATCCAAGGGGCCCGGGGTACCGCCCAATATTCCCATCAGGACCGCCAAGGAGAACCGATCGATCCAACTGGATGGAGGAAAATATGCTGAACTGTGCCATCTACGGAATTGGAAGAAGATGATGCGGACATACCAGCGCGTGGATCAAAAAATCCTTTGCACCGGCTCCCCCTCGACTCGAAATCAAAGCGCAGTCGGGCGGGGGGGCTTGTCAGGGGTTTTGACCCATGTTCGAGTTATTATGCTGCAACATTTGGTGCTGTGGGCTTAGGAAATCCAAATGGCGGAAAAGCCCACATTTGCGCCAGGATCCAGGAAAACCGCGCAGTTTTTGCGCACTCCAAAATGGTCGCCTGACCTACCACCCACCAGTGCGAGCGTGATGGGCCAGGAGTGCCATGAGTGGAATGCGTGCAAAAGGAAAAACAGCAGTGCCTGTTAGCTAAAAAAGTGCTTTGAAATCACCTTTGTTTCTCTGAAATGCAAGCTAAAAATGCCTATTTTAAACATTACAAGATATTCAAAAATCTCAATGAACACCAGCAGACATTTGGCAGAAGGTAGACTTGTGTGCATACAAAATCTGGAAAGAGAAAGAGCCTAAAAAAATGTTCATAATGAAACTGGCTGAGCTGTGGATGTCAGCAGCCTAAATTAAATTGGACTAAAAGACGCTAAAATATAAATGTTTAAAATAAATGAGTGACCTACTGTTGAGTGTCACATAGTTTGCAACTGTTAAATGTCATAGTTTTGTACTTAGAATCAGCGTTCTAGCTGCATGTGTAAAACTTGTAAGTTTGATTTGGATGAAGAAAAACTGGGAACAAAAGTGACATTTAGTTGAAGCCTGGCTTAAAGAGATTGAATTCTGCCTGACAACTACCCCCGACGGGAGTTGAAACTTGCTCAACAAATGTTCCCAGGCCTGGCCTGCATTCTCCTGCCCTCACCAAAGGGAGATGACACCTCTCTGATTGGATTAGGGGAGGAGCAGCTGGGGACTGCAGGAAACTGAACAATGAGCCTTCCTTGGCTCAGGCAAATGTTAAATTAGGGGGGGGTCGTAAATGGCTTCCTCTTGAGAGAAACGGGGAGGGGCAGTGCCTCTGTGAGCAACTTGAGTTGGAGGAAGTGGACACACCAGAAATTCCACCATGTGCTTTGGGAAACCACACCCCTCTGGGCCAGAGCATAATTTTAAAAAGATGGATAATTCATAGTACGGACTTGTCAAAATTATATAATTAATATCATTATTCTTGTGATTTTCCTGTGCACATTTTAAGAGGTGTGAGAACTCTGTACCATATCCTGAGGCAAAACCCCATGAATTATGGAGATTGCAGACACGGGGTTCACGCTAGAAAAATGAAAATTTACTGGAATATGTGTAGAGAGATGGTGTACATCTGGGTAATTTATAGTAAAAATCCAATATTGGTAAACCAACTAAAAACTAAAATAAGTTACCATTTTTGAACCCTGGCTCTTAGAAACATCAGAGTTGGAACAGAGACTACCTTATGTGATATATGATATGTACATGTAATATCAACGACGTGTGTATCTGGGAAACCTGTTAGTTATGAAAAATTCATTTTCTAAGTAAAAGCAAAGGGGCGTTTCTTAAATAGACTGTAAGACTCTGACTCACTCTGACTCACTGCTCCCTTCTCAAATCAGGTCAAAGAGAAATCCTTGACCTATCAAATCGTGAGTGCGTTGGGCAAAGAAAGTTACCCATTTTCAAAAAGACATAAAAAGAGCCACTGGAAGCCAGACATGGACTCTTCATTTTCCAACCTTCAACTGAATTCCTGCGCAGCATGCTGACGGAGAACTCCAGAACCAGAACTCCAGAACCAGAACTCCAGAGATCCAGACTAACTCCAGAACAAAAACTCCAAAGAGCTGAATCTTCAGCAGGCCTCAAAATCTTTTGCAAACTATTCAACCGCCGGGCTGTGCGGTTTGCTGCTTGCTAAGAGCCCTGTGTATCCAGAACAGAACCAGTACCCAGAAAGCAGTGCTGTATCCAGAGAGACCATACCAGATCGCTGTGAGCAGAACCAGAGGCCCAGACCAGAGCACTGTAAACAGAACCGGTGCCTGATTGACCCGCCGAGCAGAGAGAACCACAGCTAAACTTGTTGACCAGATCCGTGACGAGGCCATTCCTTTCAAATTTATAGTGTGAGTACCCAGCTAGAACTGTGCAGAACCCATCGCTTAGCTTAAATTAATCTGATTCAAAACATTTGAACCTGTCCAGAACTGCATCATAGAATAGTGTGTCCCTTCTGCGATTTTAAACCTGTAAAAGTGTCATTTGCCATTTTGAATCATTATTTCACTTCTGAAAAACTACCTTCATAAAATTGTCCGTATCTCTTGAACCGTTTGTGCTAGGAACGAGATTTAATTTTAATTTGGAAGCTAAGATTCCCAGCTTTCCAACAAGCTCTAAACCGACTATTCATTATACTTTTTCCGTAATCGCGCTTGACGCACTCGGACAAAGTGCTGTGATTTGCGATTTGGCTCATATTTCTTCACTTGTCAAAATAGCTGCTTCTTGCTTTCCTTTGCTGAAATTCGTTTGCAACCTGACAATCATTCATAGAGCATTGCTAAAGTGATCCTGAACTAATTTAAAGTGGCTATCACCCACCCTGAATCTCTTATAGGGAATTAAAAATCATTTTTAGCATATCTATCCCTTCTTTGCAAACCACATTTAAAGTATTTTGCCTGTGTTTCAAAATAATTCCTGGTGCTATAAGCTTGCTAGGGGGGAACTGAATTCGTATTGTACAGTGATTGTATTCCTGAAGAAAGTGTGTGTTACTTCCATCTCCTTACATTGCATAGGGGGGGAGTGATCATATTATCTTTTGTTGAAATCATATCAAGTTTATTTCTGTGCTGCATTTTTCCCTCATTGCTTTTTCTTGAAACCATAAAAGTATTTTCTGCTTCCTTATTCTTCCTATACTAACTCCTCATTGATTGTAAAGAAGTGTGCTAGTGTCAGATTATCTATTGTCGATCAACTTTATATTCATATGCCTAAGTGTGATATCAAATAGTAAATTATTATAAAAGTTATATATATATATATATATATATATATATATATATATATATATATATATATATATTGTTTATTTTTTCCAATAAATCTTTTAAATTGCAAAACAAACCTACTTCTTGGCTCAGTGAGGTCAGGGGGATTCAAAGAGAGGGGCGTTATATAATGGTTTATCATCCAGAGTATAACTTGTCATAAAAACATATAAATAAGGGCTTCCCTTGGGCGTCCCAGACGAGGCACTGACTTAGTGGGATTGCTTGATTGGAGTCACTTGACAGCCGCCCTCATCAGATGACACAGAGTGGCCAGACATGGCACCCCAGAGGCAGGTATGTTCTTTCTGGGTCTTGGATGATTGTCATGGAGCAGCGGTGCTGTTTGCAGAGGTGGAAGTCCCTGGAAGTACAGTGGAGGTGGTTGCAGGTCCAACACAGGATTCCAGGCAAAAGTGGGGCAGCTGGCACAAGAAGACAGTGCAGGTTGCAGGCAGGCACTCACATCCGAGCATGCAGCAGCACTATAGGGTGAATCGGCAAAACAGTTTCTGAAGTGGCAAGACAAGCAGCAGTTTTGGTCGGAGGTACATTGGTGAGCGTCATGCAACCACAGTTGCTGGCAGCAGAGTAAAGGCCCTTGTCTCGTTATAAAATAAGTGTAAGTTACATCCTGCAAGCATAGACTCTGCACGCCTACGTGGATCGCCTATGCTTTCACATCATTGACGAATCCATATATGTTGCGGGACACGCATCACACGTCGTGGCCATGAATGCCGAGGTTACAAACCACATTTGTTTGGTGTTATATTCCATACAGAATCATTCCCTTCAGGTATCACATACCCATTTTGTTTCGGGGGAACTTTGCCTCTGCACCTAGGCGCATTTACTTTTGATTTTTGAGAGGCTAACAGTGAGTCACGTACACATTGTTTCAACTCTTGGTGTCCCTGTGTATCGCATACCACTATTCTTACTTTTCTGGTAGCTTTCCTGGGTTCACACATGCATTTTCTGTGTTGCTGGGGGCCACTGCGTATCGCATACCGCTTTTTTCTTATTTCGGAAGCTATTCTGGTATCGCGTACGCTTTTCTTGTTTGTTTTGGGGTGCCTGTGCCTGTGCATCATGATATGATATGATAATTTATTTATATTGCACTCGTACACAAAGTGTTTCAGAGCACGACAAGGCAAGGGAGGGAAACAGAGGAGAACAAAACGATCTTACTAGGCCCAGTGACATTGAGAACATGCAAGTGCATGGAAAAGGGAAAGGGGAAAAGTGCATGGAAGGGGGAGAGTGGAAAGTGCGGAGCAGAGAAGAAACATAAATAATAATAAATAAATATAAATAGATAGTAGAGGCAAAAAACAGTGGTAGTGCAGTCAGAAAGTGCTGTGTTTAAGGCAGCAGACTGGGTAAGTCTGATAAGTGCTGAAAAAAAGAAGAAAATGGGGGTGTGGGGAACTGTATGGGTACAGATACAGTCCACCAGTGCAAGGGGTGGCCAGGAGGCAGTGCAGGAGGGTGGCAAGGTGAACAGGTACCTGGGACCAGGGGACAGAGGGTGGCCAGGTGCATGGTGCCAAGAGAGCAGTTCATCAGGGGAGAGGGAGATCATATCATATCATATCATCTGGGGTACATTTGAGCCTTGCTGGACCACATGTCTCACATCACATAGACTGCCCCTCACTCATATTGCCCAGGACAATAACTTGGTGTGCCTTCCATATTTCCGTTACACTGGGGACATGAGTGGAAAGGGCCCAAGATGGAAAGGGGGCAGATGGGGCCAGAGTCAGGGAAGTGCTGTGGAAGCAGCTGCCCTAGCCCCAAGGAGCATGCCATGCCCCAGGCCACTTGCGTTCCAGCATCTGGATCTCAAAGTGGTCCCAGCCACACAGGAGTGGCACCAACACCTCTTGGTACCCATTGCAAGAGGGCAAAACCAGCACAGCAGGAACAGGCTCAACCCCATGACACAGCACAGAACACTGGCTCGTTGAGGAAGAAGAACTTCCATGATGAAGAACTCCTGTTCCTCATGGACTACGTGGCCAGTCACCACTGTGACAGGTGCCAGCATCTGGGGAGCACCCATATAACTGCTCAGCATATGGTGCATTGGCAGCATGTCACTGCCGATATCAATGCCTTAGGTTTTGAGAGGCGCACTTCTGCACAGGTAGTGAGGCGCTGGAATGATCTCACCCATCACACCAAGTCCAAGCTGGGTGACAACTGGAGGGGGATCACCAGAGGAGGAGGAGCTGACCCAGCATGAAGATGTGATGAGCCAATTCATACTTCTGGAGCAGGTGCAAGGTGTCGGAGGCCTGGAAAATTATGAGGACATGTCCGGTGAGTGACCAACATTGTGCATCCTGAGTATGTGAAGTAATGCATCACCAACATGTATGATTGTGGTGCACATCTGGCTGCATTGGAATGACTGCCCTGGGTGAATAATGTCATGTGGTGGGCTGACTCCTGTCCAGTGGACACAATAGTGAATACAAACCGTGTACATCAGGGGAACATGTCCGTGTGACAGTACTCATCCCCCACAAGCATCCCCCCAACATCTGCACCATGATAGTACAACGTGCACAGTTGTTTGCTGCATCATTCATGTGAGTGACTCTGCTCTGTTAGACATGTGCCTGTGTCCTAAATCCTAGTTACACTTCATGCCATGCAAGGTATCTCACACATGTACGTATGTGCTGCCATGCCACATAGACCATCCAAGCTGACACACAACACACAATATGGCATTCCCTGAGTGAGTGTGGATATGTTCAGACTGCATCCATCCCCGCTTACCCAATGGCAATGACTCCACAGGCAAATTATTGTGACGCATGCTCCCTGTTACCCTCCCACACTCAGCCAACACTCCATGTGCCCACACCCCTCTCCCTCTTGTGGGTGACTATACCTTTTTCCTATCAGCAACTATTAACTTACTCTCTCCACTTCACAGACCTTGCCTAGATGGTCCTCTTACAGCCATACATCACCTGGAACTATTGGCTGTTTCACAAACCTACGGTATGTTCTCATTGTCTCAAGTCCCTGTACCAAGACAACACTGGTGTGGCATGTGATGGAAGCATTTAGAAAAACACTAGGGAAATTGATTTGAAGAAGAAAAGAGCTTAATTTACTCTTCTGCCATAAACAACAACTATTTATAACACAAAGGAACAGTTATGAGAGTACCTATTTCACATCAACATAGTATTCTCATACATGCAGGCAAAAGCACGTCAACATTCAAACTGGCCCTACAAGAACAACACCCTGTCCATGTGGGGGGGGGGGTGGTATGATTTCCCTGGGTCACCGGTGGTGCGCCGCCTATCTAATAGGGATACCGGAAGAGGAACTGTCCCATATTTATTAAAGCAGTCTATTAGACTAAAAACAAAATGATCCACCAAAGAGAAAGTGATACTGAACTTGTGATTAAATCATGTCTCTTCTATATCTATGAGAAAACAACTGACAGGGGACTTTCTGATTTTTATTCACCCTCCCCTGCAAGGAGACAGAATAAAAAAAGCATTGGGTTACTCCCAATTGCTATTATCATTGTGATGTTGGTGCCATGCTTATTTCAATTGCAAATGTGCTTGTTTGTTTTGTTTTATTTGTTTGTTTGTTTGTTTTATTCACTTATAATGCGCACCAGACCCGAAGGTAGCCGGGCGCAGCAGTACAGGTTATGCAAGGCTTGAGTTACAGACAAACAGATGGTCGGCCACTACCAAAAATGAGGTCCCCAGTGCAAAATCTGTGATGTGCAATTCTTCTGCCCCCACCTTGAATGCTATTGTGCCAAATGTGGTTCCACATGTGTCCACCACCACTGGAAAATCAGCACTGTGCAACTCTTCTACCACCCCCAGCGTAACCACGCCCACCCCTGCACCCACTCTCCCCATGGACCCCCCCCCCTAGCCGTTACAGAACCCCATCTCAAATGCTCCATGACCAACGCTAGGTCAATCAATGCCCACGCTCTGGACATCCATGACCTCATCACCACCCATGACCTCGATCTACTCATGATCTCAGAAACCTGGCTTCACGAGGCCTCCGGCCCCGCGCTCTCCCTTGCACTGCCCTCTGGTTACTCCATCACTAGACAGGATCGACTCTCTAAAGGGGGAGGTGTAGCAATCATTGCCAAAGACGCCCTTTCGATTAGAAAGGCAGAGAAATCCCTACACAACAACAGCGACTACCTCCAAGTAAAAATCAACATCTCTCCCCATTGTGCCATTACTATTCACACTGTCTATCGCCCTCCAGGCCCAACAGGAGACTTTCAAGCCTCTATCACCCACCTCCTCTCCGACAACCTCAAAAAACACACAAAAGCCATTCTCCTTGGGGACATCAACCTAGGCCTCTTGGACAGCAAGGATTCAGCAGCCAAATCCCTTGACTCAGCCCTCAGGGCACTAGGATACAAAAACACCGTCTCCTGCCCAACTCACACCCAGGGCAGAACTCTCGACTGGGTCGCACAGCATAACTGCCCACTCATCATCACTGGAAACACTCCCACCCCCTGGTCCGACCACCACATCATCACCTTTAGCATCCTTACCACCAGCCCCTCCACTCCCGAACCACAACCCCTGCCTCCCTGCCTCGCAAGAAGCTCCCGTCAGCTCACTAAGGAAAGGATATTGCCCTTCCTCCAAGGCCCAGCCTTCAGACCACCTTTTTCCACAGACCCAGAAACCCTTGCAACAGCCTATGATGTTGCCATCAAAGCAGCTATCAACTCCATTGCACCACTCAAACCCCGGAAATCCAAACCAACTACCCACTCCAACTCCTGGTTCACCCCGACCTTCTCATACTCCGCAATGAGAAAAAGGCTGCACTTACGCAGTGGCAAACATCCCACTCCGACAAAGATAAGCTGATCTTTAAAACCCGCTCCACCATATACAAAAAGGCAATCACCCTAGCAAAGTCCAAATCCTTTGAATCCAGAATCTCAGAAGCCCAATCTAGCTCAAAAGAAATCTTCGCCATCTTTAGGGAGCTAGAGACACCCACTCCCGCCCCCCAGAACTTCACCAAAGACAAAGCCTGGTGCGATGAAATACAAACGGCCATGCAAACCAAATTGAAGACTCTCCAAAGCAAAATACTGGCTACCAAACTAGCCCTGCCTAATACACACATCCCTGTCCCACCACCAGCCTCGGACCCCCCCCAACCTTTTTCCTTCAAACCCATACAGGAAAAAGATATCGTCAACATAATGAGGAATATCAAACCCTCTAACTGTAAAGGGGATGCATGCCCAGCCACCATCATCAAGGACTGTACTGAAGCGCTGGCTCCCTTCCTGACAGCCTTTGTCAATGCGTCTTTTGCCACAGGGAAAGTCCCCGCTTCCCTCAAGGAAGCCTGGGTCCGCCCTCTCTTAAAAAAAACAACTCTTGACCCAACATCCCCTAACAACTACAGACCTATCACCACTGTCCCTTTCCTCCTCAAAATATTGGACAAAGCAGCCTACCTGCAGGTCCAGCACTTCATTGAAGAGAACAAACTCCTGGGACTCCGTCAATCTGGCTTCCGCCCCAGACACGGGACTGAAACCGCCTTACTTGACCTGAAAAACCAGATGGACGATGCCAGAGACATGGGCAAACCAACACTTCTCCTACTTCTTGACTTATCCGCGGCTTTCGATCTTGTAGATCAGAACGTCCTATGCCACCACCTCTCCTCCACTGCCAAGTTCTCCCGTGACGCCACTGCATGGATCACTTCCTTCCTACAAGACAGAACCATGCAAGTATTCTCTGACCTAGCCTTCGCCTCACCCTCCTTCATACTCTGTGGTGTGCCCCAAGGCTCCTGCCTCTCTCCCACCCTGTACAATATCTTCACACGGCCCCTCTTCCTCATCCTCGACGCTATGGGTATCTCGTACACTAACTATGCTGACGATACCTTGATCCTCCTTACCCTCACTGGCAACTACGACACTGACTCCTTGACCCTTAACAACCTCTACAACACCATTCAAGCCTGGATGGCAACGGCAGACAATGGACTATGCCTCAATTCCGATAAGACCGAACTCCTCCTGATAGGTTCCACCGACACACTAAGAAATCTAGACTCCCAATTCAGTCACTTCACCATCAACACCATCAAAATACCTGTCTCAGACTCAGTCAAAACCCTTGGAGTCTATTTGGATTCCAACCTACCCATGGAGAGACAAGTCAATGCAATAGCCTCCTCAGCTGCATATCACGCTAAACTAATCAACGCAGTCAGGCCCTTTCTCTCCAAAGAGAACTGCACAAACATAGCCAGAGCCATCACTGGCTCCAGGCTAGACTACTGCAACGTACTCTTTCTAGGAACCTCCAACAAAAATTTGGAAAGGCTACAAGTCATACAGAACAGTGCTCTCCGTGCAGCCCAAGGCATTGCTAAAAGAGAACACATCTCGGAGGCCAGAAAACTAGCCCACTGGCTCCCAATTAAGGAAAGAATCGTCTTCAAAGCTCTTACACTGACCCACAAGTGCATTCACCTCACTGCTCCTGTTTACCTCTCGGAAAGGATCCACCCTGTCTCCTCCACAAGGCCAACCAGATCACCCTATACCAACATGCTCTATGTGCCACTAGTAAAAAGTGCCAGAGCGGGTGGTTCCAGCTTCCCATATCTTGCACCCACACACTGGAATGCCCTACCTCCCACTATACGAGGTGAGGCCTCCCTCATCGCCTTCCGTAAAGCTATGAAAACCATCCTCTTCACATAAGGTCCCTCGCATCAGCATGAATACTATACATTTGACCCACTGCATAAGCTGGAATGTAATGATCAATCGCAGAAGCTGTAAGTATTGTATTATGTCTGTAATACTTATAATGTACCAACAACTGCTACCATTCCTGTACCTCTGTAACTAAGCTCTCACAAGTAACAGCGCCTTAATGCCCGTGGGCTGCTTGCGCGCTATATAAATTTAAATAAATAAATAAATAAATAAAAGATATATGCAAGGCATAGACGATCTAATACAGAAGACAAATGGGCAAAATATATACAGAATACACCTAGACAATATATGTACATACGTGCAGGCACAATTAAGGTGTGAATCCCTAGTACAGGAGGAGGAAGACAATATTTACAAGGGCAGCAGAAAGACAGGTCAATAGCGTGTCTCTGGGTCTAGGGAGTAGGGTGGTAGCTACTGGACTAGTCATTGGCAGCCTTCAGATAGTTGATGTAGTTGTGTCTAAATTTCAGAAAGGGCTGCTACTCGTGTAAATGGTGAAGCAGAGAGTTCCATAATTGGGCTGCTTGGACCTGGAAGCTGCCTCCCCCAGACTTTGCAAGTCTGAATCTAGCTATGATGAGGCTATTGGCATTAGCGGTTCTTGCTGGCCGGGTGGGGCTTCTTTTTAGGAATTTACCTATCAGATAGCTCGGTATAGCATTATTCAGAGCTTTGTGAGTAAGGGGGGATACTTATAGATGAATTTTATTTAGGGTGGACAACCAGTTGTTTTTTCACCTGATCTTGGAAATGTGTGATCTGTTGGGCACACCGAGGGCTGCTCGCAGGGCGTTGTTTTGTAGGACTTGAATTCTCTGGATGGTAGATTTATTAGCACCAATGTAGAGGGCATTACAATAATCAAGCCTAGATAGTATCAGGGCTCTAGCAAGAATAATGCAATTGTTGTCTGAAAGGAAGTGTTTGCCTGCTCTGATAAGCTTACATGTGTAAGCTGTAGTAGATGCCAGGGACTTCACCTGTTTGTCAAATGAGAGTGTGGAGTCCAGGTTAAAGCCAAGTGTCTTCACCTCCCTGGAGACCTTGATAATGTTACCATCAATCTCAAAAGAGGTGTAGTCTTGGCTTAGTTTTATAATGTTGGAGTGGGTCCCTAACATGATGAGCTCTGTTTTATCATCATTCAGGCATAGACCATGGGTTGCCATCCATGCCTGAATAATGGTATTCACCCTATTCACCAAGGCCAAATCCTTGTTGTTTTCCCCCAGAAGTGGGAGCAGAATCTGGGTATCATCAGCATAGTTAGTGTAGGTGATACCTAGATGGTCCAGATCATCGAAAAGGGGCTTGGTAAATATGTTGCATAGGGTAGGGGAAACACAGGAGCCTTGAGGAACTCAGCAGAGGATAGAAATTGGATCAGCCGCTGCTGAAAGTGAGAACACCCTCATGGTTCTGTCAATAAGGAATGACTCGATCCAAGTAATGGCCTCTTTAGAAAAGTGTGCGGCGGAATCAAGGTGGCTGCAAAGGACCCCATGGTCTACGAGGTCAAATGCAGCCGAGAGGTCCAACAACAAAAGCAGAGCCATTTTTCCTTTATCGCGTAGTTCATCTATCTGGGCCTTAAGGTCAATGAGGGTGGTCTCTGTGCCATGTTGGGGTTGGAATCCCGATTGCTGTTCACCTAGTAGTTTATGTTGTTCCAGATATTTTTGGATTTGGTTATATGCAATCTTGTCCAAGATTTTAAGTAGAAAAAGTACAGTGGTGATAGGACGGTAGTTTGTGGGTATAAGTGGGTCTAGGGTTTGTTTTTTAAGCAAAGGTAGTACCCAAGATTGTTTCAGATTGTTTGGTACAGAACCAGACGTGATTGATGCATTGACGAGTTTTTGAGATAAATGGGGAGAGTTCCCTGGCCGCATCTTTTATAAACTGGGCAGGGCAGGGGTCGCCCTGGCAGTTTGATTGCTTGAGAGATAGGATAACTTTCTCCACCTCAAGGATAGAAGTTTTGGAGAACATGAAACGCACTGCTGGGTTCTGTTCCATGGAAGTGAGGACTCTAAGCGGGATGTTAGTCTGGGGTGATTGAGTGAGGGAGTCTTTTTTCTTTATGATTTTCTTTTGGAGCATGGTGATTTTATTTGATGGGGCTTGTTGAATGTCGGAACATCATGTTTTATCTTTGGAACATGTGTCCGGAATGGGGATAGGAGACTCTAGTTCCTTGAGGATGGAGAACAGTTCCCTCATACTTGAGTTGGTATTGAATATACGCTCATTGAATGAGTTGTGTTTGGCCAAGTGGATTTTCTTTTTATATTGGGATGAGATTTCTGTTAGTTTGTTTTTATGGTCTTCTGAGGGGCTGAGCCTCCAGGCAGTTTCGCAGCCTCTCTTAAGTAGTCTAAGATCCTTTAGTTCAGGGGTAAACCATTTGTTTTTAGGTGAGGTTTGGGCTAGCTTGGTCTGAGTTTTAAAGGGTCTTTGTTAATGAAGGTGGTTAACATAATTTTGTTGTACTCATTGACAAGTGTTTCGGGGTCTGAATGGTCAGCTAGTCGGTTAAGAGTGGGTAAAATCGCTGGAATTATTTTCTCCTTTTTGTTTCTTGTAGGACAAGGCGAGGCCAGGGTGGGTTCTGGCGAGCTCGAAGGATAGGAAAAAGTGATCAGTCCATAATTGTGGGATAATGGATTTGATGTTGACAGTGCAATCTGCTATCCAATCAAGGGTTCTGCCTTTGATGTGAGTAGGTTTGAGAGTTTTTTTATTCAAGCCTAGAACAGAGAGTGTGTTGGCAATGGTGGTGGCGTTTATGTCTAGAGGGTCATTGAAGCCCAGGTTAAAATCCCCTAGGACCTGTGAGGACATTTTGAGATTATTTGAGAGTAGGTTGTGGATATCCTCCTCAAATGACCCTATAGGTCTAGGTGGTCTGTAAATGAGATGGACAGTTAATGTTTGGGAATTAATTAGAGAAAGTTTCATGGTGAGAGTTTCACAAGTTTCAGTAGCTGTAGTGGGCGTAATTCTAATGCTTAGGCTAGTCTTTGCAATGAAAGCAATACCACCACCGTGCATATTGGTTCTGTCCTATCTCAGGATAGTGTAACCTTCTGGGATTGCTAGGGAGAGTAGGGGGCCTGCAGCATTGTGCAGCCAAGTCTCTGTAATAGGAAGAAAGTCCAAGTTATCGATTGATAACAGATCGCAGATGTCTGTGGCATGTGCAGTTAGGGATCTGGCATTTATTAAGCCTCCTTTGAGGGGATGGGCAGAAGGGTTGGTTGGTTCTGTTTTTGTATGGGAGATTAGAGGTCTCTGGCTATTAAGGTGAGTGCTGTTTGCCTTCTGGTTATAAGATCTTTTGTTGTGGGAGGTAGGGATCTGGTTAGAGGCTGATGGAGTCTCGTGAGTCTAGCTCGTAGTTTAGAATTTCTGAGGAGTAGACTACAAGGATTGCTTGGAAGACTAGTTAAGGTGTTAGGGTCCTGATATTCTATAATGAAGGGGGCGGCTGGGGAAGTGGAGGTAGAGTTGTTTTGGGCTCTCGCGAGTGCAAAAGGAGGGCTACTGCATGCTGTTTGGTGGGTAATGATCACGAGACATGTATAAGTCAGTAGGCTGTAGGCTGTGATGCTCATGGTGTGGAGTTATGTGAGAGATGGCGTAAAGTGGGTAGAGGTACCCTTCAAGTGGAGGCCTTAGAGACTGTTAGTTTAGTCTAAAATCGAAGTAGGCATTGTGGGGTGAAGCAAGGCTAGTTACGGAATGTGCACAAAGAGCTGCTAAGCTCATTTCAAACGGGTGCAGAGGACTGCACAATCAAATGGAAATGGGCTGCATGTGCTAAATTCACAGCGTCATAGTAGGCTGGGGACAATATGCACAGAGGCTGCAAGATGCTGGTGTTTAGTAATCAGGTGCTAAGTTCAGATGGAGATAATAAGTTGCACAAGCAGATAAGCACATTAGCTGCGAGGTGCGGATGTTTAGAAATCAGGTGCTAAATTCAAATGGACACAACAGGTTGCACAAGCAAATAATCACAGTGGCTAAGAGGTGCAGAAGTTTAGCAATTAGGTACTAAGTTCAAATGGACACAACAGGTTGCACAAGCATATAATCACAGTGGCTATGAGGTGCGGATATTTAGCAATCAGGTGCTAAATTCAAATGGGCACAACAGGTTGCACAGGCAGGAAATCGCAGTGACTGCGAGGTGCGGATGTTAACCAATCAGGTACTAAATTCAAATAGACACAATAGGTTGCACAAGCAAATAATCACAGTGGCTACGAGGTGCAGATGTTTAGCAATCAGGTACCAAATTGAAATGGACACAATATGTTGCACAAGTAAATGAGCACAATGGCTGCCAGATGCTGATATTAGTATACAAGTGATCACCGGGATGCAAAGCTCTACCTTGTTGTGGTGCCACGAGGCACCCGGCATGCTAGGATCAGGTGAAGTGTTTGGACATGGTCATACAGGCAGGCCGGAATACACAAGTGAATGGTACAGTAAGCGTAGATGTGGCGCTACTAATAGTGCGGGCATAGTGAGAGCGGAGATCTCACAGTGAAGCCGATTGCTTAACTCCACTTACAGTAATGGAGTGCATTTTCATAATAATAGCAGTGATGGGTACAGGTACGTTATGAGGACGGAGCAGTGAAAATACATACAGGCCTTTGTGAGAGTCAGCTGTAACGCGGGGAGTGCGAGTCTCTTTGCGTGGGATGTACTTATTGCGTCAGGGTTTTTCAGCCGTTTGGTAGGCTGAAAGAAAGGTTCGGAGAGGCGAGTGGCCAGCGGGCCAGACAGGCGCGATCCTTAAACAGGAGTCCTTAAATGTGGGAGTCAGACTAGCGCGATCCTTAAACAGGAGTCCTTAAATGTGGGAGTCAGACTAGCGCCTTTCCGCGCTTGTTCTTCTTCTTGCTGATAGATTTTTATCCATCAGCAGTGATTTTTGGATACCGAGGCTTGAGCCTCATTACTCCATCTTCTCAGGTTGAGTGTGTAGTCGTGGGTTTGTATTCTTCTTGGTCTGTGTGGTCTTGTCACAGTAGGGCTGGTTTCACAGGGTCTTTGCAGTGAAATCTGCGAACGTGTGTGCAAGAGGGACACGGTGAAGGAGCGCTCAGCGGAGTAGGCCAACAGTCAGCAGCTGTTGCCTGGGCTGCTCTTCATCCGGCGATGGTGACTCAGGGGGGACTCCAGCCTTGTAGGTCAGATGGGGAAGTGGGGAAGGGCTCCTCCCCTTCCACGAACCAGAGAGAGTGACTTTTTTCCACAGTCGTATGGTACCTGCTGTGTTGCAGAGGCCCAATACTTCTGCACAAGAGTGAAAGGGTTGGGGGGGGGGGGTCAAGTGGGAGGCTGGGTTGGCGTGAAGGAAAGGTAACAAAACATCCATTGATCACTTTTGTGTGCATGCACTACTCCATTTGACATATGTGTGATGCGCCTTCGGGGTCTGGATCACTGAATTCCAGTGTAATAGTGTGTTTGGTGTGGCACCTACCTAACCCACCGCGTCTTTTAGCATGTCATTTAGCTTAGAGACCACGAGAATCACTAAATAACAAATGTGCAGCAAGAATCAAATGTGCAGCCTCAACCAGTAGCACCCACTAGCCTTAAGGCAGCCATCAGCAGCTGTTTAGGTAGGTGCTTTTTTCATTATTTCTTCTTGCAGGGGATGGAGGTGTCCACCTTATCCTCAAGTGCTGTTACTCTTGGGATTAACTACACATATACAGAAGCAACCCGTCCTGAGGAAGATGATAGTATCCACAAGTTGTCATCAAAACCGGTCGACCACATAAATCGAGAGCTTGTCTCACGATTTTCTACGATGTCCACAGAATAGGCCTGGAACACGCCAACAATTAGATTACTCACTGGATGTGAGAAATCTTTTTAGGTTATCCTAACATAGAGGGATTTCTTAATACCAATGAATACCATTTGACTGTGTCTGAAGCCTCAGGTGAGAGAGAGGATGAATAAATATCAGAAAGTCCCCTGTCAGTTGTTTTCTCATAGATATAGAAGAAACATAATTAAATCACAAGTCCAGTCTCACTTTCTCTTTGGTAGATCATTTGGTTTTTAGTCTAATAGACTGCTTTACTGAATATGAAACACGGAAATGAGGGCCAGATCCTCTCCCGCTATCCCTATTAGATAGGCAGTGCACCACCAGCTACCCAGGGGAAGCACACCCCCACAGGGACATGGTGTTCTTCTTGTGGGGCAAGTTTGAATGTTGCCTGCAGGTATGAGAATTCTATGACGATGTGAAATAGGAACTCTCATAAGCGTTCCTTTGTGTTATAAAAATAAAATAAAATTTGATGGAAATGGCCATGTATGTGGATATGCGAGGCTTCCTGTTGCCCTGTAATGTAATTGCATGTCACAGAGACACATGTCCATGCCCATTTCTCTGATATTAGTCTACAGTGTGCAGTAACATGGCCCCTAACGTGCTTCTTAATGACTCTTTTGGTTGGCAAGATGTCCACTGGCAGAATGGCCCTGAGCAGGCAATTTGTTGGCCAGTCTGCATATGCCATACTCTCACTGCTTGTTGGCCATAGTGTGTGGATGCTATATTTCTTCTGATGACATGCCCTGCATTTTGTTGCATGACAGCAATGTGATACAACTGTTTACTGTAGACACGTTGCACATGACTCCACATGTCTTTTTCTCTATATGTACAGGTGACGATGGACCAAATGCAGAGGAGGAGGATGAAGAAGAGTGTGTGGTACTTGAGACCGCCAGTGTGTGACGTGGCAGGGCGTGAGAACCCACTGGTGCTCTAGACCATCGTCAGCCGTGCTGCAGACACTTCTGAATCTTCAGACTCAGCTGGCTCTGATGCAGAACCAGATGTGCAGTCCTCATTGTTGGCAGAGGTGAGTGCACCAGTGGCTGGAGCAGTTGTGGCCGTGAGTTGGGAGGAGGTCAGATGCCTTTACAAGGCCAGTCGGTGGTGGCCCCCCATCTGCGGTGGTTACAGCCGCAAGGCGCCCTCCCATATATTGGTTTCTGGTCCTGGGACATATGTCCAAGGGAGGGTTGCAGACCTGCAGCCAAGGACAGGGGCCTCATAGTAAGTACCAAGCTCCCTTGCATCAGGCAGGCATGGGCCCCGCACATGTGGGGGACGTGTGCAGGCTAGGCAGACAGAGTGGGAGCAGCAGATGTTGTGTTCTGCACACTGACAGGGTGATGCCTTTCAGAGCTTGGCACAGGGCAGGGGTAGGGTGGCCACTTCCATGACCCCCTAGCAATACAGGTAGCACAACAGCTGTTAGTCATGCGGTCCACCTGGTGCTCCCAGGGACTACATATGGAGGCCATCATCAGGGGCCGACAGGCAGATCTGCAGTGTCTGCAGGAATCCCTGCTTGGAGAGGGTTGCACACACATGGATGCCCTGAGGCGTGAGATGTTGGCCCACAGGACTGCAGTCCATGAGGAACATGCAGCCACCTGGCGACTGTTCCACCAGGAGGTGTTAGTATTGAGGCAGACAATCTCAGAGAAACTCTGTGCCACCCGTGAGGTTGTGCATAGTGACCTCACAGCACTCAGTCTGCTGGTGCATTCATCAGTGTGACGCCTGGCGGCTGCCACTGAGGACCAGGCCAGGACACTGCATGGTCAGCTTCCAGCACCACTTCCACCTGCATGTGCCCAAGGAGGGGATGTTATCTTTTTTTGTGTCATTTTATTTATTGGCCGTCCACCGATTTAGATGTTGACATGCACCCTTCCCCTGCCTCCTCCTGGGTGGACACCCCTGTCCCCCGTCCACGATGGACATTTTTTATATTTCTTTGTGTCACTTTTGTAGACCCGAGGCCTTGATGATGGCATGTTATTTTTGAGTTGCCCTTTCCAGGTTTCTTTATTTTTTGGGGGTTTATTTTTCACTTGAGTTGTGCAGTTGCCCTCTCAAGGCCATGACGTATGCAGTGGTGGGCATGCAGTCATGCAGAGTGAGGTCAACTTGCATGTTTGCATTTTGGTGCTCAAGATGGCATGTGCAGGTAACTATGGGATCAGTGTATCCTGACACATGTGCGCCTTGTGAATGGTACTGTAATATGCCTGTTGTAATGTCTTGTCCCGTGTTGTTTCTGTAATCCGTAATGAGGTGGTGACGGCTGTCCCAGGTGAGATAGCGTGCACGCTTTGATGTCCATGCTCCCCATGCCCTCTGCCAGGCACTGCCCTCCTGTCACTCATTTGGAGGCAGTTCACAGTGAAGGTGATGCAGGATTCACGTCATGCTGGCTCAGTCAGCAGGTAAGCATGAGCACTGTCTTGCATGTTGAGCATGCTTCATTGTTCCCTGTGTTTCCTACATGTGGCTGTTTCCTTATATGTACTTTGCATGCTAGCATGCCAGGATGGTTTTTAAAGAGGTATTCATGTCACTGTCTTCCTCCCTCAGTCAACTCATCTATGCCCACATCTCCAATCCAGACAGTGTATTCCTTGATGTGTTTTTCACTTGGCCAACCCTCTCACTGGTACTCTCTCTCTTTGTTGTTTTAAGCTGCACTCATGGGCAGATCACAATCTATGTCCTGTCACCCTCTTGCACACTGTGATCCTTCTGCAGTGGGTAATCTCTGCATATTTTTGTCATCCATTCATGTGTTGACATGCAGGTGCAGTTTCTTTCTGTTGTTACTATGCCTGTCTTTACATTTAGGGGATGTGTCTCCCGGTGGGTTGCATTGTATACAAGGCAGGTGAGTACCCTGTGCAGGTAAGTGAAGGGCATTTGCAGACACTTGTGTGGTGTTTGGTTGGGCGTCTTGCACTGTCTGTGATCACTTTAGATTGACTTGTCTTGTGGGGCACTGGTACAACTTCATGGGTGCATGTGTCACATGGTGTTGTTCTGGTCATATATCTGGGCAGGGTGAGGTTTCTATGGATTAATGGGACCACAGATTCCACATTGTGGGAGTTCCAGCTGTGTGGGCCTTTCTTGTATGGTTGGGAGCAGGTGGCAGGGCCAGATGTTTGTGGCATGCGACATGTGTTCATGGTTGTGCTGGTGTGTGTTTCATTGCACTTTCCACATGTGTACTAAGTGACAGTTCGCATTCCATGCAAGGTTTATGGGGGTAATGTATCAACGGCACATTGGGCCTCTCTTGCTTGGGGGTTCCCCATTGATGGTTTGCAGCACCAGATATGATCCACAAACATTGAACCATTGATGGACATTTTTGGGATACTATGTTCTGGACAGGCACACTAAGTTGTGCTGTGTTGGTATTTTCAGATGCATGTCGCATGCATGCTACACGATGGTGTTTGCAGCTTCAAGTTGACCGCAGATGGGTGCATGGTGTTGATGCATTCAACTGAATGAAAAATTGAACCAATTGTATGCTGTCCCAATGAAGTATGCATTGACCTTGCACTTTTCCCTTGCATCCTACCTTTTGCTTGCATTTATCCTTGAATGCTGTTTCACGTTGATTTATCATGTCTGCTTATGGTTTCCATGGCAGTTGCCTCAGTAGCCAGCTTTCCAGTCTGATATCGGCCTCTGTAAAATGCTGCCTCCAGCATGGTCCTGCATAGAGTGCAAGAGGTGAGTATTTGTGTACTGGCCTTCTTGTGCTTTGCATCATGGCCTCCCATGACTGTATTCACTGCATTGTACCACTAATACACTGGTGATGGCATGCCTTGTCTTGTCATTGCTTGTCTTCCAGGGGGGTCCCTGCTTTTTTGGGGGCTCAATTATCTGCTTTTTTGATATCTTCTAATTTTCATGCATCATGTTGACTGATGTGTATGGTGTACATGTGCCATCGGCTTGGAAATGGGGATATGTGACATGAACATTTGTTGCATGTCATTCAGAGGGTCAGGCAGTGTGGTGGTTGTGGTTGTGGTTGTATGTCATTGTGTGTGTTTTGTGTGTTTGAATTGCATGCAGTGTGCTGGTGTTGCTGCAATTGTGCTGGGATACATATTGATTGTTGTCTTGTGGGTTGTTTGTATGTGTTGCATGTCACTGAGGGGGGCACGTGTCTGTATGCGTTGGCTGATTGTTTCCATTGTCTACATAGCCTTCTGCCAGGGAATGATGGCTATTTCATGGGATGTTTTTTGTCTGTCGACTGCATGCCCAGGGGACAGGTAAGATATGCATTTATCAAGATCCATGTGAAATGTCTACATTAGTTTTGGCATGTCTGTGTATGGCGTTTCTGGTGTGTCGCCCTCTTTGTCATCATTGTACAATTACCTCTTGTTCTGTGGTTCATTTGGGATGGGTGCATTGTGGTCATGTTGCCAGCATCTATGTCACATTTGGATCCTTACTGCACTCATTTTCCACACCCCACAATAGGGACATGTTTGTTCACATCATGCACATTATCGAACATGTGTGCTGCAATATGCCATTATGCTTCTTGTATTTTGGGGACAGGTGAATTGAGGAGGCCATGTATGGCTGGCAGCTCTCATATGATGGTTGGTAAGTTTAGAGAAATATCGGTGGTTACACATTTGATGGCTGTGTTAGTTGGGATGTTTTTAGTGCCTTGGGATGATTTTATTCAATGGTTGCCATGGTGGTAGTGGTCTACTCCCTCTTCAGTGTGTTTCTTTTGGAACCACCGAATGGATGTCTTTGTAGTTCTAATGGATGCACACAATTTTGCACTTCCAAGGGCACTTTCTCAGGGTGGTTTTGTGGGCACACTGGATTGGCGTCTTGTCATCATTGAATGGCACCTGAGATTTGGCAGGGCCGTGTGCACTCCACAGGGAAAGGATTTTAGGTGAAAAAATATTGCACAAGCTGGGTATGTGCAGCCTCTCCATGTGCCCTTTGCCCAGCCATACGCAAGCGGTGGCCAACACCATGTCTAGCGAGACCTCACGCCGTGTTGCAACACTGTGCAGGACATATGCTACCACAATGGTCCTGCACACTACTGGTGGTGCATATAGCAACACACCACCAGAGTGGTCAAGTGAGCAGAAACGTGACTTGAGCACTCTGAATGTGCGCTCCACTATGCTCCGAGTCACAATATGGGCAGTGTTGTACCTTACCTCAGCAAGGTACAACACTGTTGGGGTTGCGTATGGGCGCCATCATGTATGTGCTCAGAGGGTAGGCACTGTCCCCTGTAGAGGTGAGAATGGTTGTCATTGGCATTTGTTGACAGTGGGCCTCATTATGACCCAGGCGGTAGGGGGTTAATGGCGCCGGTAGAGCTGCCGGTGCCATTAACCCCCTACCGCCTCATTACGAGGTCTGCTCGCGGGTCCCGCTAAGGACGCCTGGTAAAACCAGGCGTTCTTAGCAGGTCCCGCAAGCAGACCAGGATGCTAACAACGGGCCCTTCATTAACAGGCCCGTTGTTAGCATCCTCCCCATTCCAATTGAGCCCTATGGGGGCTCAAATGGGGATGTACCGGGTCCGGGTTCCTTGAATGGGGATACAGGGCCCTCCAAGATCTGAATGGCCTAGTATTTCCCCATTCAAGGAACCCGGACCTAGGAGCCGGTATGGGGGTAGCAATGCCGCTAAAAGTGGCATGGCTACCTCCATACTTGTAATGAGGCCCTTTGTCTGTTGGTCTGTGTGCAACGTGCATGCATGTGCATGCCCATTCATACTCGTCAATGTGTGCTAGTTGGCATACACTTCACGAAAGATGACATTGGCATCACGCAAAACCTGAACATTGATGGAGTGCTAATGTTTACGGTTGCAGTAGATGTGCTCTTTTGGTCTAGGTGGATGTAGAGCAACATAGGTGCAATCAATAGCACCTAGCACTTTTGGCAAGTGTGCCACCCCATACAAATCCTGGACCACTGCTTGCCTTACTGCCAGTGTTCGGGCATATAGATATTCCGGCAAACAGAAGCTTGTGCAGTTATGATTGCCAACACCTGGTGTAGGCTGCGGGACTGCTTGGCCTGGGAGATGCCACCTATTATGGTGGTGGTCTGATGCAATGACCGAGTGGCCAAAAAATGCAGAGCAGTGAGTACCTTTTGCAAGGGGCTCTGTGCTTGGGAGCACATGGTGGGTGATGTGAGGTCATCTTCCCACTCCCTGACCAGGTTTAGGATGATATGGGGGTAACCTATACCTGCCATAGACCTGGTCATCAGGCATCCCAAAAGGCTGGTCCATGGGTGGAAGATCCATGCCCTGGCCATCCTGCTCCTCCTGCGGTGTCCCTGGATGAGTGCTGCAACAAATGGTGCATTCATTGGGGCTGTATCCATGAGCTGGTTGTGCTCGCGAGCTTTATATGCATTTGTTACGGTG
The DNA here is from genome assembly GCF_040938575.1 of Ambystoma mexicanum. NCBI lineage: Eukaryota > Metazoa > Chordata > Amphibia > Caudata > Ambystomatidae > Ambystoma > Ambystoma mexicanum. The sequence goes on along the minus strand of NC_090941.1, from coordinate 867,977,548 downwards.
CACATTGGTGTTTACACCTGCCATCGCGTGGCATAGGTGTTCCAGGATTTGCACATGTTTTATCGCAACCTGACGTTCCCAGTTCTATTCCATGAATACATTTATTTTGCGCAAGTATGGGAGGTGCGATTGTTTGACGGTGTAACGTCCACATTTTTGCTTATTCTTTCTCATCCCGTGTGTTCGGCCCCCTTTTTAGATGGTGGCGCAGACCCGGCCAACCCTCTTGCACAAGGCATTGGGGGAGTCGCAGTGACGTAGTGGACCAGCGTATATTACTCACAAGTCCCCGGTAAGCTGCGCACATTGCTTTCCATGAAATGACGAAAAAGGATTTGCGCGCGATTTCACGCGCACGTCTCTTTTTTTCCCTGCAGAATATTCCATGAATCGGGCCCAAAGAGTGCAACCAGCCCTTATAAGACAGGTGCAGGATAATTTTAAGCCAAAAGACTCCATGAAGAATAGCTCAAGAGTGTCCCAGTGGTAAAAGAAACCCTAACACTTGCACCAATATTAGCCAAATACCTAATCAAAGCAGGGTGACATAATTCCAAGCACCTGATCTATAATTGAGGAACAGTGTCTATTCGTTAGAGACAAACACAGATAACAAACCTGCCTTACTCCTTGCACATATCCCCAGACACGAGATGCCACAAAAGGCCAAATACAAAGAGAACACAGATGGTATTGTCTTTATCTGAAAGGAAAGCAGTTTGTGGACCTCTCTCCCCCTAATCCTGTATCGCTCATGTCTTGACGACCTACACAGTAGAATGCCCACCAATCAAAACTCCTGATGTTAGGCTGCCATTATGTATTATCCCAGCCAATAGCTCATTGTAGAGAAGATTGGCCTCATTAAGAGTGTGCCTGTCCGGAAACAATGGTGGCAGTAAACCCCCTGCCACCGGTGTCTCCGGACCGGCACAATACCAGTTCTGTAGGTGGGTGGCCTTACTCCCACCAAGTCTGACCTGGCGGGAGTAACACCACCCGCCTTCTGACGGAAAGGGAAACACTGGCACCGTTAATTAGGGTGCTGGTGTTTCCACTGTCCATGGGACTCCATGGGACATGGTCCTATGGGACTCCATGGGAATGGGGAGTAACGGAATGCCGACTCTGGAATTACCGGATCACCAGGGCTGTAATGCCTCGGTTATTCTGATAAGTCCGGAGCCGGTAATTCATTCCAGGTCCGGCGGCAACATGCCAGTTTTTTCGACACGGTTACTGCAGGACTTGGAATGAGGCCCGATGTCTTTTTTACCTTTATCAATGTAGAGGTGGTCTCAGGAGGAGCTATTAGACAAGCATTAGCCAATCAGAAATGTAACCCCTATAGAATGTATATGCAGTCACCACTATTAACCAAGCCCCGTACCGCATAGGTTTTGGAAACTAAGATTACAGTATGATGTCAGCTATGACAAATATTGAATATAAAAACTTGTTTTGATAAGCCTGTTGAGAGCGCCAAGATTGCTATGGGTGTATGCTGTCTCTGATTTATTTTGATGAAAATAACGCTGGGTTGTGCCTTGCACTTTGTCTATTTCTGTTATTGAGTCCGGTTAGATCTGGCTACAGAAGGTCGGTGTAATTTGGGACTTCCCAGGCCATCTTAACAATTGATTACTTCCATAACGTCTTTTAAGGTAGAGAATTGTGTCTACCTGTCTAGTAAAGCAATTTAAGGGCATTTATTCCATTCACAACTCTGCTGTAATCTTTTTTTAGCGGGCCAACAGTGTTGAGCCAGGCTTCTCAATGATTTTCCAGTGCCGCAAATCATTTTTTGTTGATACAAAGTCAAGTGATTTGGTCCTGATGGTTGAAAGTCGATGTCAAATGTATGGAACCAGCAGTGAGTGTCATACACTTCTCGGATCGACTGGATTTTTCAGGCAGCTTGATGTGTTGAAGTGAAACTCAGAGCACAGGCAGTGGCTAAGTCAGTTTGGATGACCTGTTGGCAATTTTTCCATGTCATGTCTGTCAGATCGATATGGGTCGAATAAGGAAATTCTGGGTTCTAAAAAACAACATTGCCAATAGTAGGTACTTTGGGCTTGCACCATATTCCTTGCAGGAAAATTATCATTGTGTTGCTTTTCCCAGGGAAATACGTCAGTGTTACTTGCAGGGTAAGAATCAGTTTTCAGTGCCAGGCAAACCTTTGTCCCAGTAGTCACTTCACTTGTCCCCCAGGACTGGTTAAGGAGGAAGCTGCCAGCTCTCTTGTTAATCTTGTCTTGACACTTTGGTAGGCACTTTGAGGATCTGTAGCTCCAACAATTGTTCTGTCGTAATCCATCTTCTTTAAAGAGCAGAGGATTCTAAAAGATAATTCAGAGGAAATGGATACAGAATATTCACCCCGAAATATAGTACAATCCAAACAGGATATTGCCCATTTGTGAAGACTTTTATTAAAAGCCAATCCATGCCTCTGTTACAGATTGTATCTTCTTTGCAGTCTCATACAAAAAGATGATCATTTGAAAAAGGACTGGTGGGGTTAAGAAGAAGGAAATGATGTCCAGTAAAAAAAAAAAAAATTCTGCGCCTTATTGCTTTCGTTTTCTGGCCTCTTGGATTCCCTGGACCTCCCCTCAACTTGTCTGTTTACATCAAACAAGTCTACAATGTTAAATATTCCCTTTAAAGTCTTCCTCTTCAGATGTATAGCTTTCCCTGAAGTGTCTGTTTCTTGCAACCCTCTCGACAAGCCAGACTCCCCACCTAGGTTAGGTGTGGTATTCTCACCAAGAGAAAGATTTGTTTTGTGGGAGTAACAGAACCCATGAGTTCAGGGGTAGTCTTCAAAGTCAGAAGCCTGGAACAGATTCCTCTTTCATTGAAAGGACAACGTGCTAATCAAGATTTTGCAGATAAGAGCATTTCAGTCACGGTTGTTTAATTTTCCCTTCATGAATCTCCATATCTACATTTTATTAAGAATTCGCTTTTTCATCACTTCAGCACTATCCCTAAGGTTGAATGTGACAGTTTGGTCTGCCACAAGATTCATGATGTGAAGTCTTATCAGTTGATGCCTCTTTGGTTACCATGGGTGGATTCCTATTTTTAGTCCAAAAAAGGCAGTGCAATATTCCTCATACCTTGATTTCTTGATATGTTAGACACAAATGCATTGAAGGTCACCAGCATGTTGAGGCCAGAAATGCTCCCTCCAATGTGTACACTGCTACTGCTTTTATAGCAGGTTTTCAAACCAAAAATGTCTTGCAACCTAATAAGTGAAAATATCTGTTGGGGAAATTTTGAAAGTGTATGCCCATTGCTGGCAAGCAAAAATATCTATATCAGACATTAATGCCAGACCATACTTTCCCTCACTGTGGATTAATAAAGTAAGATGTATAAATAAACATATCTGAAAGGGTTCCCTTAGGGCCAATTGCACCTTTAAAAGAGAACCTATGCAAGAATCTGTTTTTCAGGCGTATGTATGCACACATTTCCCTGCTGTTCATGTTTTTATGTTAAGCACTATGTGCCTCATCAGAAGTTGAGTGGTAACTTTGCAGCAAATCTGCCGGGATACCGCACAATGCAAATAGTATTACCGCAACTCAGTCTGGTGCTATTAGTGTTGGATCCCGAGTTGCAGCAATGCTGTTACTCCCCATTTTTTTCAGTGTCCATAAGACTCTATGGGGCAGTATTGGTGCTATTACCGCAAATGGGCGGAAAGTGGCAAGTTTGAACTTTCTGCCCAAACTCAGGATTGGGTGGAGCGCTAATGTGGCAGTAATAGCATTACCGCCACAGTTTTACCAATCCGTCCAGCCCCTGTTGAGGCCCTTTGAGTCCTATCCGCCAATTACTGATGCTCAGAAAATAGGATATATGGGGCGTCTTTTATATGGGCTTTGGTAAATTCACGTATAAAGTGAATGGCTAGCAGACCCATGTGGGTAGCAATCCATCAACACAAGTTTAAAACACACCATATTGTCTTAAAAGTTAGACTGTTTAGCATATCTTTCAGGGCAGAATCCATGTACCTGAGCTCCTGAAAAAATGTGGGATATTTCCGCTGCCGGATTGAAATCTGTCACAGATATTTTTTGACATTGTGCATAACTGCTCATTATAACACACAAGCAAAGAATTTGTACATAGAACATTTGTCTACTCCTCTTTCCATTTACCATATTGTTAATTACCATGGATATTCGAGGCGTTGCAAATGTCCGCCTGGTGTGACGAACCACAGGATCTTGTCACTTCTCCCCAGAGTGGAGCCCCTACTTGTGAGGCTAAGGAGGTGAGCCTGCTACATGATATTCCCTCTAGGAATGGCTGCAAGCGGACCTTACATGTATAGACTCCCGTTTTGGGGACAAGGACACCCGGTCTGTCAAAGTACTCCCTAATCCAATTTCATGTGAGTCCCTCATACCATTAGGACCTCAGACAAATCAGCCTGAACAAACCCCTGTGTGCTATTGTGTAATGTTTATCAAAATGCACACATTGAAGCCAAAAATACTGAGAAGAAGATTAAAGAAGACATAACGATTGCTAAATGATTGGAAGCCAACCAAACTGAGAAGAAGAAGGAGTCTGTAATGAAGAGTACTCCAGAGAAAGGAAGACAGGGCGATGATCATACGCTGGGTAGAATCCAGCTACTGCAAGTTAGAAGGGAAGAAGGACTAACATCCGGAGAATGAGTAGCAGAACCCGAAGCCCAGGAGTTTTAAACAGGCAAGGAAGAAGAAGCTACAGAAACCCAGAGATCATCAGTCGAGAATGTGATGCTGGACATGGCCTCCTAGTCCTTGTCCTGCCAATTCTCTGTGTGTGTTTTCCTTATGTTTTCTGCCACTGATGTCCAGCCTGGACCTCTGGCAGTGACTCTCTTAATTTTATCTTTTGGTGAACAACACCCATTGGATACCCTTATGACACCCATGGGTGGGGGTACAACCTTGTACTCCGTATGTGTGTTTTTGGGCACCTTAGTGTTGCCCAAAGAACAATGTTTGGGCTGGGGGAAGCTACATGCTGACTTGGCAGTGGCTCTGAGTGTCCTCCATTGTTGGGGTACTCAGGCCATGGCATAGGAATTAATGAATTCCTATGCAAAGCCAAGAGGGCCACTGTGGCCTCTTGTTTTTTATTGCCTTTTGCCTTGTTTCCCAAAGTCCTGGAAAACCCTGCCTCTGTCCCTTTCTCCTGAATGGCTTTTGGGTGGAAACATCATGTATGTATCTGGGGCTGCCTCCTATCAGACTGACTGGAGCCTTCCCAGGGACTGTGTGTTGTGTGTACACCCTAGGGGTGGTTCCTGAATGAATGGAGTGTGAAGTGCACTCACATTCTCTGTTGAGGGTGTCTGGTTTCTATGTGTGTGACACAATGAATGAGACAGCAGTGACTGAAACTGACATGAATGCAGTGTATGTGTGCTGAATGGCTGGGTACTTGCCCCAATCCACATTCTTTGTTATGGGTGTCTGGGTGGAGTGAATAGTCTGAATGCCTGTGAGCCTGATTGGCTGCCTGCCTGCATGAATGCCCTTTGGTGTGATTGGCTGACTGAGCCTGGCTCAGCCAGAGTGAATGGAGAACAGATGTGTATATCTGGGGACCTCTCACTTACCAATTTGTTCAGAAGCTGAAGTTGAAGCTGAAGCAAGAAGAAGCTGTTTCTTGAAGCCCAGCTGCAGGAGAATTCTGCTGCTGCATTTCTTCACTGTAATCCGAAAGTTGTTGTGTCTTTCAAGGACTGATCCAGAAAGCACCTGCAAATGAGACCTCTCCCTGAGCTATGAGGGACCATCGTGAAAACTGCTGTTCTTCATCCAAAGTGCCCTGGAAGCCCGTACTGTGTGCCTGTGCCCATAGAAAGGGTCTGTGTGAGTCCTGAAGAGAAGTGCCCTGACATCTCGATTCAAAGAAGTCCATTGGTGTCACCCAGGTTCCTGAGGTGTGCTTTGTGACCGCTAGAAGACATTACTGCCTACTGCCCAGAAGAGGGGTGTACACTGGCATAGTGCTGCTGGGCAGCCAGAGCTGCAAAAATTAAAAACTGCCTACAAACATTTGAGAGGACCTCCTTGCCATCACCACTGAACACTTTTTCCCACCAGAGGGAGTCCAGAGTCGCTGGGTGCAGTGGAAGATCCACTGGTGGGTTTCCTGCCACCAGAAGCTAACAAAGACATCCAGAGGGTCCAGAATTGGAGAGGGTCCGAGGTTCACTCCAGTGGTCAAGTCCAGGTCACCAGAAGCCATCCAAACATCCAGGCTACAGCAGCAAAGAACCAAAAGTCAGAAAACCTTGATATTCTGAAACCTGACACCAAAAGTGACCTATGCACCCAAACCCACCAGAAGTTATCAAAGGGTGTCAAGGGTCTTCCTCTCCTCTGCCAAGCGTTTAAAGAGCCCACAGCAAGTTTCATCTTCCCAGGACTTCTACAGTTGGAGAAATCATCAACCAAAGGAAATCACTGCAAAGAGCCAAACTTCTGCACTTCAGACTCAATATCCCAGTGGCACCTTCTTACAAGGTGGGTCCATCCTCGGAGGGAATCGTCGCGTGAAACTGAGAAACGCTGCCACTTCTCCTGCCAAAGCACCAAAGGTACTGTAATGAGAAAGAGCACCTTCCAGCCTAGGGAGTCATCCAGAGGTGCCTGGTTCATCTTGGATACTGTTCTCCTGTGGCCTCTCAGGTACTTTGGGTGGTAGAACTTTTTAAGAGAAAGTACAAGGTTATTTAACATTCTCGGGCTGGGCTGTAAAATACATGATAGGTTACTCCCTAACTTATCCCTGACTGGTTGCCCGGGTGGGGCTATCCTCACAGAGAATTGTGTATCTAGTTTAAAGAAATAATTCTGCCACTGTTCACAACTAACCTGCCTTTCTTCCCTAGTCTATGCTGATACACCTCACATAATAATTCACATGCCATTTAAAACTGTATGCAGTTAGTGCATTTATTATTGAATTTAAGTATTGTGCGGTACCACATAGAGTGTATATGTTTACCAATCTTTGAATAAGTCTTCCAAGTACTAAGTGTTATTATTTATATGTCTATATATGGTAGAGGTAGCAAACCTTATTTTATATGAAGAATCTTTGTCATCACCAAACATAGTGTGTGGATATTCCTCTGTTGGGCTTTGGGGAAACACTATACTTAAGATCCTCCATGCATCACTTAATCCTGGATACTCACCATGTTTTACCAAATTGAGAGCCTTCCAGGGGTGATCTGTGCCTTTACCCAACCATATAGGGGGCAGAAATACAGATACCCCATCCAGTCTTTACAGAGAGAATTTGGCCAACCGACAAGAGAAGAAAGCACAGAGAGGCCAGGAAGCTGTTGTCATGATCTCTGCTTCCAAAAGGTCAGGGTTTTCCCAACTCCCTTGGAAGCAGATCCATAACCCAGGTTCCGAGTGCCAACCAGTCCCAATTGGGACCTTTTGGACCCAGTCCTGGCGCCAGTGGCACCAGGCTCATAAATATGCCCAGTCCCAGCGCTGGAAGCGCCGGGCTCATAATGCTTGGGTGGACCTACCTGCAGCAGACCATGCTGCTTACTTGCCTGCCAGTTGAGCCTCTGATCCTCTTCTGTTTGGAACTACTTTTCCTGTTGGGTGGGGCAGGAGCCACTCCCTAGATTCAGAACACTGGAACTCTTCTGGAAAGCAGGAACTCTTTTCTTACCTAGGCGTGGCTGTGGAAGGAGACACCTAAGCACTACAGGAGGCTATTTAATCCACACCCGATGGATGAATCTTGCTTTGCGTTATTCTGCATCCTCTGCAGCAGAACGCTCATCGTGTCTTCTGCATCTGATCCTGGGCCTAAGGAAAAAGGCTTACCATCCTGAATCCAGTCTTCAGCAACACCTATAAAGACAAGAAAGAACAGGTTAGCATTACGGTCTTCAGTGACAGCTCTTCACTTACCTGGTCCATCGTCTGTCACCAACGGCTCGCGCTGCATTCCGGCATCTGAAAGACAAAGGCTTACCTACTCTTCGTGCGCTCCGGAGGTCTTCACACTGCATTCCGGCATCTGTAAGACAAAAGCTTACCAACTCTTCGCACGCTCCGGAGGCCTTCGGCGCTGCATCCCGCATCTGAAAGACAAAACAAGGTGCGTTTAAAGACATTGGGGAACTTTAATACTCACGTGCCATTACTCCTTTCCACATCTAACCCAGTGGGTATTCCGGCACCCTGCAGCCGCTCCGAACTTGTACCTGCAAAATAAAAAGACAGTTAGAGCGCATCGTGAAGCAGGCAACAAGCGCTTACTTACATGCTTCCAGGCGCTTCTATTCATCACACGGGCTCCATCTTGAACTCACTTCAGCCTGTCATCCGCCATCGCCGGAACCCTGCAAAACAAGAAACATCATTACTAAAGACTTTAAAGACATTAGAATTACTCGAAACTTACCGTTCGTGCAGTAAACGACGGACAGCAGTCCTCTGAAGTCAAGAGGCCTGCTCCCCTTATCCAGTGAAGAAACTGGTTACAGCACCCTGCCCCGAGGCAGATGGAGAGCACGGCGTTCACTTACCTAAGGTGAGAGCGTTAACCTTTGGGGTTCTACAGGAGAAGAGAAAGGGAAGAAGAGAGAGACATTCAATAACCCAGTTCCTTAATCCCATATTTTCTATCTGCAGACATCTTACCCTTTGAGTCAGACATACAGTGCACAGAGGTCCAGCCCAAAGAGCCAGCCGTGTGTTACACATCACCTTTGAAGATACGGTATACGCCCAGTCAAAACCGGCGCCTCTACGGGAATCAGGTGAGCGTTACAGAACGCAAAGCCTACCACAAAACTCCCGTCCAGGCGCTATGGAAACCTCGGATACCGACCAGCTAGCCCAGTTACTTGGGGAACTAAGGGCAGAAGTGCATGCAGCCCGTCAGGAAACAAACGCTCTAAGAAGGGAACTGATTATTTCCAAGGAGCGAACAGATGATCTCGCTAGACAATTGCTACAGTCACAAGCCGGACAGACCCCGTTACCCGCATCTGGGGGAAATCTTCCTTCTACATCCTCTATGAATCCAGTGCGGATCAACCTACCTGGGAATGTACCTCTGGCTCCGCCCAAACGATTTTCTGGTGACCCAAAGAGGTTTGCAGTATTTATCAATCAGTGCCGGTTGCATTTCTTATGCCGGCCAGCAGCCTTTCCAACTGATCAAGCTAAAGTAGCTTTCGTGCTTTCGTACCTTAGTGGCAATGCGGCAGACTGGTCGATCCCTCTAGTAAATCAAGATGATCCGGTCCTCCATGATTTTCAAGCTTTTCAGCTCAGCATGGAAAAACTGTTCGCAAGACATTCACAGGGGCAGGCCTTGGACAATGAGCTTCTTTCGTTGCGACAAGGTAATCAAGACCTTTTGGCTTATATTGCGTCTTTCAACAGACTGATAGTGGAAACTCAATGGCTTGAGGACAAAAGGATTACGCTGTTTTATAGAGGTCTACGTGGAGAGCTCAAAGATGTGTTAGCCCAAGTAGTGAATCCCCCACAAGATTGTTCGGACTATATAGACTTAGTCGTTCAAATAGATCACAGACTGCAGAACAGGAAGGCCGATCGTTCCAAGTTTGATGCTCGAGTATTTTCCAAACCGCCAACTCCTTCCAAAGGAGTAGACTCCGGGGAACCCATGCAAATAGGGGGTCTGAAAGGTCCTCTAACACAAAAGGAGCGGGAAAGGAGAAAACAGTTGCAATTATGCCTCTATTGCGGAAACTCAGGGCACTTTCTTCGAGACTGTCCGGTGAAACCTGCCAAGAAGGCAGTAGGAGCTGCAGTTACCAAAGTTACAAACTCTGAGCAGGGAAACGACCTCGCCCGACAAGAATAGAGGTCCTCTTGCCGAGCGTGAAAACCAGTTCCGTGACCTCGCATTTCGTGATACCTATGGTCCTCATTAGCCCTGATAATCCGGATCGATTACATGCAATTGAAGCTTGCGCCGACAGCGGTGCCATCGGCAATTATGTGGATCATGAAATGGTTTTGAGGATGAATCTAACTCTTTGTCCCAAGGCTGTAAAGGACGTCATTACTACGGTGGATGGTACGGAGATAGCCTCCGGGCCAGTAACGCATACCACTCAAGAGGTGACGCTAGTAAGTCAAGATGGACACCATGAGAAGATCGTGTTCGATGTGATCAAGGCCCCTCAGTTTCAGATTATTCTAGGAATATCTTGGTTAGAGAAACACAATCCTCTGATCAATTGGCGAGCAAGAACGGTCCAGTTTCCAGAATGTGTCTCTACTTGTCACCCTCCACCTGGTGTTGCACTGGCAGCAATTTCTTCAGAGACTCCCCAGTTACCTCCCGAATACCTAGAATACCAAGATGTTTTCCGGAAGGATCAGGCTAACTCTCTACCTCCTCATAGGTCTTATGACTGCCAGATAGACCTGATACCTGGTTCTACTCCTCCTTGTAGTAGAATTTATGCCCTCACCGAGCCTGAGAACCTTCACCTTTGACAATACCTGGATCAATAGCTGGCAAATGGGTTTATTCGTCCTTCCAAGTCCCCTTCTTCTTCAGCTTTGTTCTTCGTTCCAAAAAAGGAAGGAGACCTTAGAACTTGTATAGATTATCGCTCCCTGAACCAGATCACCGTTAAGAATAGATATCCGTTACCTTTGATCCCTGAACTCCTGGACAAAGTCAGAAAAGCATGCATATATACAAAGCTGGATCTTAGAGGAGCTTACCACTAGGTACGAGTAAAAGAGGGCGATGAATGGAAGACGGCCTTCCGCACCAAGTATGGGCTATTTGAATATCAGGTCATGCCCTTCGGACTTTGCAATGCCCCGGCCGCCTTTCAATATTTTATGAACGATGTCCTCAGAGAGCTCATAGATGTGTGTGTTGTCGTTTACATTGACGACATCCTCGTTTATTCTTCATCGGAATCTGAACATCGGAAACACGTGAAAATGGTCCTCGAAAGATTGCGTCAACACAAATTTTTCGCTAAGTTGGAAAAATGTGTTTTCAACGCGACTGAAGTTGAATTCTTGGGATTAATATTATCACCTGGCGGAGTGCGTATGGATTCAAAGAAGGTCGATGCAGTTCTCAAATGGTCATCACCATCCTCCGTAAAAGGTGTGCAAAGCATGTTAGGCTTTGCTAACTTTTACCGCAGATTTATCCCCGAATTCTCTCGAATAGTCCAGCCCATCACTGCCTTGTTAATGAAAAACAAACGTTTTGAATGGTCTACCGAGGCGGAACAAGCTTTCCAGGATTTGAAGACTAAATTTATCTCTGCACCAATCTTAAAACACCCTCGCCCCGAACTCCCCTACATCGTGGAAACTGATGCTTCAAGCCTTGCCATGGGGGCAGTTCTATCACAAAAGGACCCGGTAACCAATCAGTTGCATCCCGTGGCATTTTGGTCCCGCAAATTCTCGCCTCCTGAAATCAATTACACGATTACTGACAAGGAACTTCTGGCTATCAAGTCTGCCTTTAAGGCTTGGCGGCATTATCTGCTGGGGGCCCGACACACCGTTACTGTGATTACAGATCACCGAAACCTGCAATATTTGAAAACCGCAAAAGCCCAATCCTCTAGACAACTCCGTTGGGCATTATTCTTTGCCGAGTTTGACTTCATAATTACCTATCGACCTGGTACAAAGAACGGTAAAGCTGATGCCCTTTCTCGGATGGGAGTGGAAGAACACTTGATCAACCCTAAACCTGTACCAATCATTCCCGAACAAAGAATTCTGGGTGTAATCGCCACAGAATCCATAGAGGAAGTTAAGGATAAAGCCAGGCAACTTGTAACTCCAGCAGACATACAGAATTGGCATCTGCAGGGAAAGGACTTTGCAGTAAAGGACAACTTATTGTATTTCCAAGAACGGTTATACCTACCCAGCACAAATTTACAGAAAAAAGTAATCTCTTGTTATCACGATTCTTTAATGGAAGGACATCCCGGTATGGCCAAGACCTCAGAAAAGATCAAGCGCTACTTCTGGTGGCCGTCTTGGAAAAAAGATATCAGAGACTTTATAATGTCCTGTGGAGTATGCGCCCAAAACAAGAGTCAAAAGGAAAGACCAGCAGGCCTCTTACGCCCTATTGACATCCCACCTCGCCCTTGGCATACGCTTTCTATGGACTTCATCACCGATCTACCTCCATGCTCCGGATACAATACGATTCTAGTAATCGTGGACTTATTCTCCAAGATGGCGCATTTCATTCCGCTCAAAGGCTTACCAACAGCAGCAACTCTGGCCCGAGAATTTCTCGAAAACATCGTCCGACTGCACGGTTTTCCTTCGGTTCTAATTTCGGATCGAGGTAGTCAATTTATTTCTCATTTTTGGCAAAGTTGCTGTCGGTCGGCTCAAATTGATGTGAGACTATCGACCAGTCACCACCCTCAGACCGACGGACAAACCGAGAGGACCAATCAAACTCTGGAACAGTATTTACGCTGCATGCTGCAACAAACTGAAAAAACTTGGAAAGACATCCTTTGGATAGCCGAATATGCCTACAATAACTCTGTCCATTCGGGAACTGGGAAAACCCCGTTTTTTCTTTTGTACGGCAGTCACCCTCGAACCTCGGAGTTGGATCCCCTCCAAGATCTTGAAACACCAGCAGTAGACTACCTGCATTCTACAATCACCCAAGCCTTTAAGGAAGCTGTTTCTCACCTTCAAAGGGCAAAATAACAATACAAGAAAGGAGCAGATCAACATCGGAAGGAAGCCCCTCAATATCAAGTAGGGGATCAAGTCTGGTTATCCACCAAATATCTACCTCTAAAAGGGCCACGCACATTCAACCCAAGATACCTTGGTCCCTATTCCATCACTACCATAGTAAACCCAGTAGCGGTAAAGTTGGACTTGCCCCCGCACATGAAGATACATCCGGTCTTCCACGTCTCTCTATTAAAACCCGTGCAACCTCAAACCCGACTAACTAAATCTCCAAAACCTATCCTAGTTGATGGAGAACTCGAGTTTGAAGTCAAAAGCATTCTGGACTCCAAGATCTCCAAATCTAAACTATTTTACCTAATTGACTGGAAAGGCTACAGCCACCAAGAGAGATCCTGGGAACCTGCTGAATATGTCCACGCTCCTCGCCTAATAAAAAGATTTCATCGAACATTTCCTGACAAGCCAAAACCCCCGGAGAAGCCCGGTTTGGGAGGGGCCTTGAGGGGGGGTACTGTCATGATCTCTGCTTCCAAAAGGTCAGGGTTTTCCCAACTCCCTTGGAAGCAGATCCATAACCCAGGTTCCGAGTGCCAACCAGTCCCAATTGGGACCTTTTGGACCCAGTCCTGGCGCCAGTGGCACCAGGCTCATAAATATGCCCAGTCCCAGCGCTGGAAGCGCCGGGCTCATAATGCTTGGGTGGACTTACCTGCAGCAGACCATGCTGCTTACTTGCCTGCCAGTTGAGCCTCTGATCCTCTTCTGTTTGGAACTACTTTTCCTGTTGGGTGGGGCAGGAGCCACTCCCTAGATTCAGAACACTGGAACTCTTCTGGAAAGCAGGAACTCTTTTCTTACCTAGGCGTGGCTGTGGAAGGAGACACCTAAGCACTACAGGAGGCTATTTAAACCACACCCGATGGATGAATCTTGCTTTGCGTTATTCTGCATCCTCTGCAGCAGAACGCTCATCGTGTCTTCTGCATCTGATCCTGGGCCTAAGGAAAAAGGCTTACCATTCTGAATCCAATCTTCAGCAACACCTATAAAGACAAGAAAGAACAGGTTAGCATTACGGTCTTCAGTGACAGCTCTTCACTTACCTGGTCCATCGGCTGTCACCAACGCCTCGCGCTGCATTCCGGCATCTGAAAGACAAAGGCTTACCTACTCTTCGTGCGCTCCGGAGGTCTTCACACTGCATTCCGGCATCTGAAAGACAAAAGCTTACCAACTCTTTGCACGCTCCGGAGGCCTTCGGCGCTGCATCCCGCATCTGAAAGACAAAACAAGGTGCGTTTAAAGACATTGGGGAACTTTAATACTCACGTGCCATTACTCCTTTCCACATCTAACCCAGTGGGTATTCCGGCACCCTGCAGCCGCTCCGAACTTGTACCTGCAAAATAAAAAGACAGTTAGAGCGCATCGTGAAGCAGGCAACAAGCGCTTACTTACGTGCTTCCAGGCGCTTCTATTCATCACACAGGCTCCATCTTCAACTCACTTCAGCCCGTCATCCGCCATCGCCGGAACCCTGCAAAACAAGAAACATCATTACTAAAGACTTTAAAGACATTAGAATTACTCGAAACTTACCGTTCGTGCAGTAAACGACGGACAGCAGTCCTCTGAATTCAAGAGGCCTGCTCCCCTTATCCAGTGAAGAAACTGGTTACAGCACCCTGCCCCGAGGCAGCTGGAGAGCACGGCGTTCACCTACCTAAGGTGAGAGCGTTAACCTTTGGGGTTCTACAGGAGAAGAGAAAGGGAAGAAGAGAGAGACATTCAATAACCCAGTTCCTTAATCCCATATTTTCTATCTGCAGACATCTTACCCTTCGAGTCAGACATACAGTGCACAGAGGTCCAGCCCAAAGAGCCAGCCGTGTGTTACACATCACCTTTGAAGATACGGTATACGCCCAGTCAAGACCGGCGCCTCTACGGGAATCAGGTGAGCGTTACAGCTGTGCCATACATGCTCAAGGTCAAAAGAAGCACTGGTATCATCCAGGAGAGGTGGACCGTGCAACCCTTGAACTACGCAGAGACCACTGAAGCTTTTGCTCTTCGGAGCCATGAGAGCACACAGGAGGAAGAAGGAGTGAACACTGACCCAATGACACAGCCCTATTCAAAAGAGATAACAGGGAAAACGGGAGACCCATGGGGAAGGGCGAACACTACAATTGTGATACCTGCACAGGTCACAATTATGAAGACAAATGTAATGAGTGCAGTAATCCTACTTGTGTCAGTACTAAGCAGAGTGAAGATAACCACGGGATTAATCATACTTGTGTTAGTACTAAGAACGGTGAAGACAAACACTGGGCCAATCAAACACGTCCAAGCATTAAGAAGAGTGAAGATAAACACTGGACCAATCATATTCGTCCGAGTCCTGAGAAGAATTCAGATAATCACTGTGCAAATCATACTAGTACCCAGTACTAAGAAGATTTCTGATAATTACTGGGCTAATCATACTCATCCGAGTAGTAAGAGGTGTGAAGATAAACACAGGGCCAATCATATTTGTCACAGTGCTCCGAAGAGTGAACATAATGACTGGGTCAATAATACTCGACCCAGTACTCAGAAGGGTGATGATAACTACCGGGTTAAGCATACTGGTCCCAGTAGTAAGACAAGTGAACAGCCCTTAGGGAATCTGAATAATCATCCAAATGACTCGATAACAGTCAAGAGGAATGAATGGACAGCAAGCCACTTGAGTAAGAGTGATAACAATTCGCAACATCCCAGTAAAAAATGGCATATAGAGACACTGCAACTTACAGATATACTGCAAGTTAAAGTTTAGGATACATTTAAAAACCCTCTTGTGAGAAAGGAAGGTTTATAAGGAAAATGGGACAATCAGAAGATGGAGGAGTCCCCCAGGAGAAGTGAAGGAACTGGTTCAGGAAATTACCACAAACTCTTTGAAATGAAGCTATTGAAGCTGACAAAGTCCGTCCAGGAGAAGACAGTCATTCTTTTTTTGTTGTTTTGCTTAGTGGTAGGGTCAGAATAGACTAGTTTTGGACAGAGGACAAACTCTTGATTTTGTAAGGCAAGTCCTAATTACAAATAATAAAAAAAGAATCTAATGAGCCAAAATTGAATGTAAGAGATGTGAGAAAAACAAAGGTTTAGTACACAAAGCCTGGGCTGAGGAAAAAATGATGTTATACAATGGCTGTACTTATAGTAAGAATCAGAGATGAGGTGACAACAAATGTTACAGATTATAAACAAATCCCCACCCTGTGATTGAGCAGCATCCTTTACACTATAGGTGAATCTATGCAATACCTATATGCTTATTGGATGTTAATTAACCCTTTTACCTCGTATCACATAAGCATAACTTTTAATTGGCTATTCCATGTGGAGTATCCTTGGAGTGAGTGACTTGATAGGTTTTGACCAATCCCTATGTGAGTTTAAGGAGGAAAGAATGCCTAGACATCAGACACATAGAAACTACCCGAACAATCATCACCCTCTGCCAGTAAAACAGACTCTACATTCAGTCTTTTTATTCAGCATATCTAGTAGATATTGAAAGGAAGGTCAAGATCAGCTGCAATCCGATAGATAGATCTATAAAATGTCAGCATTGTAATATTGCTGAGCCACTGACACACTTCAGCACTTGGCTGCTAACTTCATGGCATGTCATAGCACATATTCTCCATCATACTAGGACAAGACATGATAGCAATTGAAGCATGTTAAGAAATATATTGCCTTCCATCCTATGATGTTGGTGTTTCTGACTGCACATACTACATATAGAGGGAAAGAGCTGGGAAATAGGTTTGCAGGATAGAGGGTGAGTGAAGGACGAGGAGAAGAGGAAAGTCTTGAGGAGTTTCCAGAAATTAAGGAGATCAGGCTCAAGACAGAGGGCAGCAGGGAGGCTGTTCCAGGGGAGGCCCATGCGGAGGATGAAGATCTCCCTCCAAATCTCTGCTTGGAGAACCAGCTTACTCACAGAAGATTGGAGGTAGCTGAGCAGAGGGCTCGGGAGGGACAGTATTTAGCTAGGCATTGTTGCAGATAGGTCGGTCCCAGGCCCCAGAAAGCTTTGTGGACAATGCAGAGGGTCTTGAACTTGATCCTTGCACCCATGGGGAGCCAGTGTAGGGGTTTCAGTGCCAGAGAAATGTGGTCCATGGGATTGAGGCCAAGGATAAGTCTCGTATTTCTGTTCTGGATGAGTTGCAGAGGGCGCAGACCAGTAGCAGGGAGGTTGAGGAAGAGGCTGTTGCAGTACTCCAGCCTATAGAGAACCAGGGCTCTGGAGACAGTGAGCCACTGGGAGAAATTGAGAAAAGGTAGAGTACCTCTGAGGAGGTGTAGCTGATAGTTACACTTTAGATGTCCAAAGATGTGAGAGGAGAGGGCGGGAGAGGAGTCGAAGATGACCCAAAGGTTTTTAGCCTCGCAGGTGGGTGCAGGCGCAAGACCAAGGGAGGCCGGCTAGAGTGAAAGTGGGAAAGCGGGAGCAGGGGTCCCAATGCGAACGATCTTGGTCTTACGTGCGCTGAGGCAGAGGTTGTTTGCAGCACACCATGACTGAGTAGCAGAAAGGCAGTCAGATATGAGCAAGGTTGAGGAGGCTGAAGGTAAGTTAGAGGTGAAAATGACAATCACACGTGCCAACGCAGCCATACAGATGTAGACAAACCAGGGGGATATGTTAGATTCCTGTGGAATGCCGCAGGCTGAGAGCAAGGAGTTTAACCATGCCAGAGCATGATCTGTGATTCCCAGGGTGTCACAGAGATGTGCGATCAGGATGTTGTGGTCAGAGGAGAGGTCAAGGAGAATGAGGACAGATGGAGTGTTAGTGTCAAGTTTTCAGAGCAGGTCTTCTATGGTGTTCAGAAGAGCAGAAGAGCAGTTTCCGTGCCTTTGGATGCTCTAAAGCCAGACTGATGGCCGTGGAAGCAACCAGTAGATTCAGTGTGGAGGGTCAGCTGAGAGATAGCCAACTTCTCCAGAAGTTTGCCCAGGAAAGGAGTTATAGAGATAGGGTGGTAGTTTGTCGGAATGGAGGGATGGCTATGTGGGAGAATCTCTCAACAAGTGAATGGGGTAGACCCAAAAACTGAATGACACAGGACTTCTTTGAATAAAGTACTGTCTTCAAAGAGGCATTATTAAACTATGTTCATTTTCCTAAGAGGTAATAAAGTATTTAATGCAGGTTCCAAATTCTCTTTGAGTGTTCTTACAGAGAATTCATCAGTTTAGTTTCTTCTGCAAGATTGGTCACAAGTCCGTTTTAGATCTATGAGACACCAAATCAGCACTGGTTTCCATTTTGTCACATGAAAAGTCTCAGTGGACCAAAAAATCACCACAGAAAGGATACTCCTAATCATGACTGCACCCTTCAACACTGCTTACTGCAGTGCCCTTATTAGAAGGCTTGAAGAAACAAGACTCATTAGCACAACTCTTCAATGGTTGAGATGCATCCAAAGCTGCCCCCTTTCAGTACAAACCCATGACCCATCACCTATGGCGCTCCCCAGGGATTAAACATCCCATGATCCTCTTTATGATCTGTATGACCCATTTGATGAAGATCATAACATGTTACTGGCTGACCTATTACAATTATTCAGATGACACACAAATTATATACTACATTTCTTAAGGATTTAAACTCCAGCACCACCCCTCATCAACTGCCTCAAATGTATAAGTGACTGGATAATAGCCAACTACGTAAAACTTAACCTAGACCAAACAGACATAATACTAGTATCAGCTCACACCACATCTGAAACCCCTCTACTAGGGACTTTAGAAATTAGTAACTTCCCTAAACCATCTAAAGTAATCAAGAACCTAAGCCCAGGAAGATGCAGTGGATGCAGGGTAGAACCCAAGGTCAATACACTAGTAGAAAAATGTGTCCACCTTCTTCACTCTATCAGACAGGCTATGACCTACCTTTCCTTCACACACAGATCATGGCCATCATCTCCCTGATTCTTTCAAGAACGAACTACGCAAACAGCTTTTACCTAGGTATGCTGGACTACCTCATAAAACAAAAACTTCAATTGATCCAGAACACAGCATTTAGACAGACACAACAGGAGGGAACATATAACACCGGGTTGCCAAGTGTGTGACTTGCTGCCAATAAAAATTATCCACTTCAAGGTCATTTAAATCCCACACAGGCCACTTGAAGATCTAGGAGCAGTATTCCTCCAAAACAAAATCTCACTCTACCAACATATTAGAGATTAATACTGAGCATCAACATACCATTGACACGCAGAATACTGCACAGAGAAAGAACCCTAAGGCATCAACTAAAATTCAGGAACATTAAATGACTAGAAGACATCAAATCAAGGGAAATCGAATACTCTAAGAGAACAAAGGCCATCTTCACGCATTAACCAGTAACGCCAAATGCCCCATATCATAAAACGACCAACAGCAAGCCCAACAATTTGATGGTACTATGGACACCACAAGACCACTCCACACCTTTCGACTAATGCTCAATGTCTCTCCACCATACTCACCACACACAAACACAAACCAGCTACTTGACCACAAGTTCTAAAAATTCCCCTATCGCCAGACTTCATGCTTTGAATCTTGCATCTATAACTACAACTGACATACTTGTCCCCTGGCAAACACAAGTCTGCACTCTAAGGACAAGGTCACTCCTCTGGACAAAAAGCCTTCAATACCGTCTACACTTCATACCAAGGTAATATACAAACATGCAGAGCCCAAGGTGCCTCTGATCGGCAACCTCAACAGAAGGCACTGCAACTTCATCTTTCCCTTTCCTCCCAACTAAGCAAACACATGTACTCTTATGCACAGGTCAACTAGCATGCGTTGTGACCATGAAAATAGTAACATTATGTGGTAAAAATGTAAATAACATACCATAACATAACCTGCAGAGAATTAATGATGTTGAGAAAAGATGCCTATACAGACTGAGTCATGCTTATCTGTTAAGCCAGTGACCTGTAACTGCACCTGTGACAACATAGGGTTTGATTGACAGGCACATTATTGTCTTGTCAAGGGTGCATTGCAGTCCTTTCCTGTATGGTGGAGCCATAGCTGTGGTTATAGATATACTGTGCCTGGTACCAGCTATAATAAACACAAATACAGATGCACTTGTTGGAGCATGAGCACCACAAGAGTGGGACTCATTTAGTGCTAAAGGGAAAGTGATGGGACTTGTCCCAGCATCATCAGGGACTTTAAACAGGGCTAATGATTGCAAAGACAAGTCACACACTCTGTCACTTACAGGGCATCGCTGCACTTTTACTCTCTCTGTGAAAAGACCAGATCATGTGACTCTACTATATGACACATAACTCGAGTACACTAACTATGTTGATGAATACTTCTCTGTCTTGGGTGGCAACCATAGGCCTCGGATACTGGTAGGTGTGCATGCGTTCACCATCCCACACTTCTATCTCTTCTTAATGAGTCCAGGCAGTGAATTGCTAAACATAATTTCATGGGAACAGAGAATTCTTGAAAGGGAAAATAGTTCCTTTCACTCAGGTGGATAGGATTTTCATATATGCCATGAGCAGCTTCATCATCAGGACAGTACGGAGAGTAAAGGGAACCCAAGACATTATTTTTCAGTTAGGTGCTTTGGAACCCGTCCCCGCTTTGACAGGGCAAGGATTCAAACCCAATATTAGCAGTGGTGTAAACACTTTGTTCTGGGTGGAGTAGAGTATAGAAAGGGTGTAGTAGGAAATTGTGGAATCCAAATACTCTGCATTGTTTGTCAGTAGTAGAGAAATCAGTTTGGGCAATTTGGTCATGTGAGGATGAGGCTTTAGCCGGATTCAGAAAATAGTCCAGTGATGATTTCACCACTTTTCTTGTGCATCAGTACTGTCTATCCTCCGCTACTGTTGTTTAGCTCCATGGGGGGTTCAAGTAGCTTACAGATTGATTGTTTATATCTTAGTTTTTCCCTTGCTGTGTCATATACCAGTGCCAACTGTGTATGATTTCCAAGATTAAATAGATTATGTGAGGCTGCAGAGTTGTGGGCTTATTTGGAGTATAGAGCATAGAACTTTCACAGGAGGTGAGGAGAGTTCCAACTCTTTGGATGGACTGCACTGCACTACATACAAATCCTTCCCTTCCATAGAATACACCTGAAAGTGTCCAGAGTCAAGGGATATCAATGTTTCTTAACAATGCATTCATATGATTTTGACTCCATTTTTGCAGTCTTCTTTACTGTTGATTTATCTATCCACAGTACATGATTCATCAATGAAACTGTCATCCAACTGATAAATATTCTTTTTTACTAAATCACTTTTTTCTCTGATTCCCAACACTTTGTGTGACATGCTCTGACCTTTTGACATGACAGACCAGACAGTCTGGGATGTTAACTTGAAAAAACCTTTGTATTGTTGACTGCCTTTGATTGACCATGTCTCCCAATTTGCTTTTGGATGCTGTTTTACTGTTTGCTGTCTATAGAACACACATAGCACACGGTGCAAGAAATCTAGAACGTTTCAGAACACTTGAGAGAACATCTCGTTGGGTTGATTGAGGGACTAGTAAGACTCTTACCACATAATACACTCATCATCCGTGTCACTTATTCTAGCTGCTCCACTCTATTCCTGACCCTCGCCCTCCTGACCCTGTCCTTTCATCTAAACTTTCACTCACTGTTTTGCCAAATTCTTCCTTTCTAAAGTAACATCTTTGTGTTCTTCTTTCTGGACCGTAGGATTTCCACCTCTTCTCTTGCTCTTGCCTTGCTTCTGATTTCCACTTCTTGTTCCTGCAGTCTCTCCTTCTTGTTCTCTCCCTCTCTTTCTCCTCATGTGTTCTCCTTACCGATTCAGATGCTCCTAACTTGGTACATGCCTACTCCAGCCTCCCCCTAAGACACTATTAATTCTTCTCTCATTTTTTTCCATCTACCCATCTTTGATCCTCTATCTCATGGCTCTTATTAATCTATCCTTGACATCCTCTACCTCTCCTTCCTCCTTAAAACATGCTATTGTCATTTCCATCCTTAAACAACGGACTCTTAATGCTTTAATTTTCATCCAATATCTCACCTCCCTTTTCTATCTAAACTTCTTGAGAGGGATGTCTACTCTCAGATCTCCTCTTATCTTCACCTTCAGTGTCTTCTTCCTTATCTACAATCTGGATGTTATCCTGTTCACTCCACGGAACACATATCAAACTCACCTCTCTCCGCTAGGCACAGCAAACTGTCTTCTATTCGGATTCTTCTTGATTTGTCTGCGGCTTTTGCTACTGTCAATTAGCCTATTCTTCTCCCTTCTCTTTCCTCAGTGTGTCTTTCTGGGTCAGACCTCAAGTGGTTTGCATCCTATCTCACAAACCATCCATATTCTGTTTTGTGGGCTGAGCAGCTATCTTCTTATTTGTCCACTTTTTTTTTGGTAGCCCAAGGATCTGTCCTTGTCCCCTCTCCTTTTCTCTCTGTACACTGCTCCTCTTACTGCGCTCACACACTCCTTTAATCTTCCATGTCACGTTTATGCTGATGACACACACATTTTCTTTTCCATTTCTTCTTTCCCTCCCTCCCCGACACTGTTTTCACCTGTCTATCTGCTGTTAAGGCTTGGATGGACTCTTGAGCCCTCCACCTCAATCCTACTTTGACTTACCTCCTCTGTTTTCCTTATGCCTCCCCTTCTCCCACTCCATTGCCCACTGGCATCTACTTTCCCCCGACTCTGCTCCCCTTCTCCCCATCTGTTAGGAAAGATTTCATTTATGTGTAATCTTCCCTCCACTTATGGACCCCCCCAAAGTTTTGCTTTTGTTTGGCTATCCTATCCTGAACTTTTACCAGTAGAGCTCAGCCTTCAACTGTACTCCCCTGGGCTTTGGCTCACTTGTTATGGGGAAACTGACATGTCCTTCAGACTGTCAGAACTGGGAAACTATGTTTCCGTTAGTCTTTGACTATGTTGCCATTGCTTGGTAACATTTTAACAGTGCACAATGTGCCTTCCCATACTGTGCACTTGTTTTATGGCCCTCAACACACCCAAAGGAATGTTTGGTGATTGTATAAGTGTGCCTGGGATGAACTGGTTGCAGCAGTTACTTTTTACAAGTATTTTACTTCTTTTTACTGAATCACATTGCATTTACTGCGTCTGGTCAAGACTGTGGCCAGGTCTGAAAATGGCCAAGCCACAACGTCGTTTGTTCAGTCACATGGCCATTTTGTCCCTTGCCTTGACCCAGGTCGAGTAACCCAGGTGTTCCTTATTGGGCATACAGCCTCCCACGAAAAACTGATCTGTTTTGCAGGCTTCTGCCTGTCACGTGTATGTGCCCAGGAAGCGGGTTGGGACTATCTGGTCCCCACCCACACTACTGGTGCCAGGATGCCTGGAGTGTCTGAATGACTGAGACCACAGTGGACTGTGATTGGTCCTTGACTGGGATGCCTGCATAAAAGAACATCTATGATTGGAAGGCAATGATTTTGGTGTGACGCTAATCTTGGTTAAGAGAAAGGGCTCTGCATCCATTCCAGGTTGATCACCTGAGTTCTCACGGAACTACAGAAGGAGCCAAGCCTCCTGCACAAAGAAACAGACTTGTGAATTTGCCTGAGACACTTTGCAAGGTTTTGGCACCCTTTGCCCTCTGCTGTCCCGTTGAATCCCCTGTTTTCTTCTTTGATCAAGAAGGCCTGCCAAGGCGCTTCACCCCTTTGGAGTAGTGGGAACAACTACTATCAGCGCCCCCTGCTTACCCAACAAGCAAGCTACTTTGGAAGTGTTCCTGGGCCATTCAGTGAACTGTCCAGCTCCACCTCAGGGTATCCTGCAGAACTGCCACCGTCTTGACTGCGAAACTGAGACTTCGGACATCGCTTGCTTGTAGTTCCATGCATTATCCCACCATATTTCACAGGCCTAGCTCCTCTGGGTCCCGAATTAGGATAGTGCAAAACACTGCATGCATCTGTGATTCCTGCATCACTACCTGTTGGTGACAGTTGCTATAGGTCTGTTGCTGTTCTGCTCTCCTGTTCCCTGAAGCCTGCTGCACCGGAATTTTCTTCATACCTCCTTCGGAGGCTGAGAAAAGGCCACTGTCCCATTACAGATGATCATTCTATCCCGCAGCCGCTGAGAGCCAGAGCACCACAACACTGCAGGACTCAAACCTTGTAGCAACCTCGACAAATCAGGTAAAGTTTGGTCTGGACTGTGCCGAGGGTCAGTGAGTACTTGCATCACTTACCGGTGGCCCACTGGCACACCGATCACTTTTTACGCACAAGTATCCCATTAAGGTATTCCATGTTGGCTGGGTTAGCCTGCGCTGCCTAGCTATTCTCACCTTTTGAAAACTGTTTTACTGACAAGGTCAGACCCTGCTAGAATAGTGGGAACCAATTCTTCATTGCCTCCAGTCCCTTCCTGACTGGCTACAGTCCCCCCAAGAAAACACAATGTTTGTGCTGCTTGTGCAATCATGCCTTTTTACGCACAACTGTACTGTTAAGCACAAGGCTCCCCTCTTCTTAGGGCTGGACTCGAAAGTTAGGGAACGACTCAGAAGAATTTTCTAATGCTCCCAGTGTGTTAACCAACCCTTCTCCTTACAGGTTGTGGCTGAGTTTTAGTGCTATGCTGCATTAGGAAACGTAATGTATATATGTTATTTATTATACAGATTTTGTGTGGTAACTGTTTGTACATAACTAAAATGTACTTGTGTCTATTGGTCCGGCTGACAATAAATGTATAGATAGTTTTCAAATACACTTTTCTAAGAGTCATTTGTGGTTCGTTGCTGGGTCTGCTCATTGTGGGCTTCCAATCACTCTCACCCCTCCTGAGACTCAGTCTTGACCGCCTGCCAAGATACCTAGATTTGTCTGGCTTGTCCAGAAGGTTTCCCTCTGTCACTAAACCGAGAGTGACCTCCTAAACTTTTGCCCACCAGGTCAGAGTTTAGAAATCCATCTTAACACCCTCTACTTGCAATCCTAGGGTCATCTTTGACCCCTTCTTTCCTTTTTTCTTCAGATCTCTGCCACTGCCTATTCTGCTCACTATCATCTCTTTAATATTTTGCTTGTCCAGCCATTCCTCTCTTTTCAGGCTACGAACGGTCTTGTCGCCTCACTGTTTTTTTCCTACTAACTATTGTCCTGTACTTCTACTTGGTCTTCCCTCCTCTCATCTTGCCCCCTGTTGTTCTGTCTTTAACTCTCCTTCTCTCATCTCGGCAGCTGTTCTCTTATTTGACCTTTGTCTTATCTTCCATTTTCTTTGCTTTATCTTCAAATATCTCCATGGTCTTGCCCCTGCCTACCTCTGTTCCTTGGCCAATTTATATATCCCTGCACAGTCTCTCTGTCTCTCTTTCTTCTTTCTGTCCCTAAACCACCCTGAGCTTCATTTCGTTTCTGTTCATTCAAGCTCCTTTCTCCCAAACACTGGAATTCCCTATATATTCTTTCAGACACAGCTTAAAACCCATCTGCTTCAGTCATTATCCCAAACATAAAACTGTTACCCTGTCTTTTCACATCCATTGCTGTTATTTGTACTGCTGTTACTTTTAATTTTTTGTCAAAGTGCTTTGGTCAAAGCGTCATATAACTAAAACCTCTTAAATGTGTATACAACTTTATTTAACTGCCTGTGTTGTAGTTTTATTCTAGCTATTTTAAAAATGCTTAACTGAATTATGTTTGTATTCTGCAAATAGATGTGATTGAAGCCAGCCAAGCCCCGGTATCAGATTTAAAAAATTAAATCTATGAATATAAGCAGGAAATTGTGGCAGAGAAAAACACATGTGAGAAATCAAATACTGAAATCCGAAAATATAAACAGCTATTGAGACACCCTGACCAATCAGGGTATGAGATAGGTCTCTATGACTAAGGAGAGATGCTCCTCCCATCAATGGTCTCATGCCAGTTAACTACAAACTCCCAGGTACAGACTGGAACTGACCTCATGCATACCACTTATAGAGAACAGGGAAACATGTGACTGGTGGCTTCACCTATTCCTAGCCAACCTTGTCAGGAAGGCACGTACTTATCTGAAATTGATGAATATCCACCTATACCCAACAGAAGTGACGATGGCTGGACCTGTGTGTCATGGGAGACCAAACACCGTTCTGTTAGTACTTCGGACCTTGAAAACTCATACGATGAGAAAATCAGAGAGTTAGATTTACAGAAAATGTTATTGAAAAGAGAACACCTAGCCCGCTTCACTGAAAGAGACAAGCAGAAGCTTTTGTCTAGAAAGGGCATTTTGAAAACTTCTCCATATTCAGGTGAATGGGTGGATTCCCCCCCGACTACCTGGAAGGAGGGAGAGCAACACATTGGCAACAGTCTGGAGAAGAGATTGTGTTCTATCCTGTGCCAAAATGTGATGACAGGGAAAGTGACCCTGAGACCTCACAGCGACACAGACAAAAGGATTCCAGATCCCATAATTCTGTGAGGTATTCCCAATGTCAGAGAGATAGATAGTGCCTAGAAGATGGGAAGTGGAGTTCAAGTGGCAGCACTGATTCTAAGGGTAAATGGTCTCAGCACCAGAGGAAAAAATGAAATATGAAACAAAGAAAGGGTTTGTTAAAGACCCAATCAGGCAGATTAAGGCCATAAAGAGCTTCATGACCATATGCCACAAGAACATCAAGTATTTGCTGTGGGAACATTTGGACAAATTATGTCATCATTGGAAATTAAAAATGATGTCAATTGCATGAAGTTTGTAAAATGTATTTTTTCCCCCATGTATGCCAGTTTCTTTGTCGGACTGGAAGACCATCATCATTACAAATGGCCCACCTATAAGGCGGACACTTTAAAGCACTTCTCCACTTACAAGAATGCAAGGCTATGTATAATTTCCTAAGGCCTCACTCCTAAGGCTCCTGTCTGTTCCTGTCCTGTCGTGGCTGGCCGTTGTGGGGCCCCCACTTTCCCAACCCCTCATCATGCTCCTAGACACTGGTGACCCTATCCTGGCGCTCCTGGGCTATGTGGTCCCCCCTCAGCAATCACATAATTGTGGACCTTTTCTATGCTGCCTGCATCATCGTCTGGACTTCAAGCCTTTCCTGACAATCCCTAATCTATTCTCTGAAGACACTTTTCTTCTCATTTCTGTTTTAAAAACACTGAACCTTAAGACCTACATCTTCCATGAATTTTACCCTACAGCTAACCCCCTGTACTACCCTGCTTATATACCGGCTGTTAAATTCATTTTTAGCTGTGTGCACATCCTAATTGTCTTGCTGCTGTTAAAATCGTGTTTAGCTGTGTGCACATCCTGCTTGTCCTGCTGCTGTTAAATTCGATTTAGCTGTGTGCACATCCTGATTTTCTTGCTGCTGTTAAATTCGTTTTTTAGCTGTGTGCACATCCTGATTGCCTTGCTGCTGTTAAATTCATCATTAGCTATGTGCACATCCTAATTGTGTTGCTACTGTTAAATTTGTTTTTAGCTGTGTGCACATCTTGCTTGTCTTGCTGCTGTTAAATTCGATTTAGCTGTGTGCACATCCTGATTGTCTTGCTGCTACTTAAAGTCAAATTTAGCTGTGTGCTCAACCTGCTTTTCACAAGAATGTGCTGACAAGTCCACCCCTCTGTACTCTGTCTAGGCTGCTACCTGTTCCCTCACCCTCCCTCAGTTCCCTTTGTCTCTCTTTGCTATTATTCCCCTCAGCCCTACACCCA
This sequence comes from Ambystoma mexicanum, assembly GCF_040938575.1. Taxonomy (NCBI): domain Eukaryota; kingdom Metazoa; phylum Chordata; class Amphibia; order Caudata; family Ambystomatidae; genus Ambystoma; species Ambystoma mexicanum. The sequence continues at coordinate 867,949,951 of NC_090941.1, read as the reverse complement.
CTACCCCCCTTTACCTCTGCATGTTCACTGTTCTTCTGTGCCTATTACCTCCCCCAGCTTCCAGTGTTTTTCTCCCAGTCCTGTGCCCTGTCTCCCCCCCACCTACTGCTCTCCCTGCACCTCTGTGGCCTCGGCCTGGTTAAGTGTACCTCACACTCTGCAATTTGCTATGGTGCTCTCTATCTCTCCTATTTTCTCAAACTACTTCTCTGTCTCTTATCCTTCAGCCCTTGCTAAGCCTGGCAGGAAGAAACTCAAGAAGGACATACTGGGCTCCAACTCAGGCCTTCTCAATGCCTATGTCAGAGAGACTCTCACCACATCCTCTTTGTTGTTCCCTCACCAGACTTATGGACTATCCATATGATCGCTCTTCTCTCTCATTTCTCTTCCTCACCCATCAATGGTGGCACCTGCTGGGAGGCCCTTGGTGCCCTCGCCACCTCCAGGGCATCATCAATGTCTACCGCAATACCATCATGGCAGTGGGTCCTCAATCCAACCTTCTACTCTTTAACAGGCTCCTCCCTTACCTTATTAACCTCCCTCCCCCTTCTGCACTAGATCCTTCAGCACCCCTGGCTCCCTTGCCAGCTGAGCCCACCTTTGCTGCCTCCTAACCACCCTTCTACCCTCGCCACGACCTCCTTGAACCACACATTGACAACACCATCAGTCTCCTCCTCTTTGGTGAACCTGCCACCCATTAACACTGTATCTCCCTTGCTCCCTGCGGCCCATCCTGCACTGGCTCCCTTCTCCACCACTATGGCCCAGGTTCCCTTTCCGGCCTTGGCTCCTCTGCCCACTTCTACCTCTGCACTCAGGCACTCTCATCACTTATTGGGGGACCACTGTCCCCTGCTCCCCCCGTAAGTCTTTTGACCCCGTAGGCCCTTTAATCAAGGTAACACTATATGGGATGGATGGGGATGCAGAAGTTACTCTTACACCAATAATAAAACAGACTCAGGAAGTTGGCACATTTTAGCTGTTTTATTTGCAATTGTCTAAAACAGGGAGTACAATAGACATCAACAGACATCTCACAGTATTTCCCTCAACCTGTTACATGAAAAAACACACATGTATAGTAAAAACCCATCTTCATAGACATCACACTACGTGGCAAAGTATGAAAACCTAAGTTGGATCATGGTGGTTCTTCGGGGAATATCTAGGTATACTTTCTATGTGGCAAAAAAAATGTGATTGGGTCTTTCTGGTCAGGTCGACAACTATGTCCACCCCTAGTGCAAGTCATCTTCAGTGTCTTAAAATACACAACATTTCATTGGCTTTCAAACTATAGGGCTCTTTGCTACATGGGCTCCACAGTTGGTGTGTATGCCTGTACCCTTCTGGAATATTCCACTCGCTAGCAGCACGCAAGCTGGTACCCCAGGTGTTTGTGGGTGGACTTGACCATGCCTCCCCACCAAATTAACCCAATTAGCCCATCCTCCATCATCACTCCTGCTGTCTACCATTCAAATTGTCTTTGAACTGGGCCTTGCGCTGCGCCTGAGAATAGAAGGGAGTGTTTGCAAAGTCTTATCTTCAGTCTCGATGTAGCTAGCCCAAAGTCTATTTCCATCTATCCCATGTGACAGCAGACCATGTTTTTAGCTCCTTCTTCACCGTTTAATACTATTAAATTAATAAAACCTGACACTCATCGTGTTTTTCCATTGCACCTCAACAGGAGCTCACCTAACGTCTCACGTTCATTGTATATTCTCAAATAGATAATCAGTTTCTTGCCCCTCAGCCAGACTTCCTTCTCGATTCTTCCTTCTTCATCAGCTGTTTTCTTTACTGCGCCACACTTTCAGCCTTTTTGCAGCTGAGGTCCTAGTTTGCTAAAATGTGACCTGGAACATCCAGATTCTATATACATATAGATAATGGCGGCACCACATGCATTCTATTCACTACGTATAGCCAGCCTTCCTGTTAACTTAAATGATTACTCACACAGGAAAAAAATCTGCACCACCACTTGGTTAGGTGACACAAACTTGTAATTGCAAATTGTATGAAATCACATAATTGCCCTAGAACATGTTGACATGTGTTTCGGCTTTACACTAAGCCTTTTTCACAACAGTAGGGCATATATACTTTATCCCCATTTCCTTTCAAATGACTCTTCACATCATATTTCACATATTCAATGACATACATCCAAAAGTGAAAATATTTGTGTTTGACAGAAAGATAGGATGGGAAGAGGGATCGGATCGGATGGGTTAGAAAGAAAAAGAAACCGGGTAGACAAAAGAAAAATCATTATATACATAATGAAGAATAATATATATATCTTACATTACTTAATTTGTCATGGTCCATATCATCTCATAATATCTGAAACTTTTCCAATTATGCTTCATCTGTCAGTCTAAGATCGAAAAACCATATTAGAAGTTTTAGCGTGTCCACCATGTGCTTAATGGGATGACTCCATTTACACTAAACATGTATTGTACATTGCCAGCTTAAATCATTTTAATATCTTAGTAGTGGCTCGCCCCTTATTGTAATAAAGTTGCACTTTCTTACCAGTATAATGTAATGTTCTTTGTTCAGGTCCAGGCATTCCAAAGTGCTTTCGTTAGAGGACTGCAAAGTCGTGGCGTTAAGATCACTCCTGTAATATGTTTGTTTGGTAGTTATTGCATGTACAGAATGATATATGGGCACTACTACATCCTACTTCATACACTCAATTCTTATAATGTATTTCCACATTTAGATGGACCGTATTACTCTGTTATAATTGCCAATAAATCCTGTTATGTCATTTAGTTTCACCTTTCTCTTACGGCTTTTACATTTTAAAAGTCTGCTGTGGCATTACACTTGTATTGTCAATGGCGCAATCACGTTACCTTTTACTGTAGCACACACTCAGCGATTCAAATACTGATATTTGTTTTACTCTGCTACGCTCATATTTTAATTCCTAGATACATGGTCTTGCCTTTCAGAGCGCCTAACTACTAAGGGAATCCCTATATTTTTTTACCTGGGGCTGAGGTTTTCTAAAATAACATGTGTTGGCCTCGTAGCTTCACTGGATGTGAGAGCGAGTATTCCTATTGTGAATATACCTTTGTTACCCTGGAGGCGCACTGGGACCCTTCTCTATTTTCATTTTTTGACGAACCAGAGAGGACCACCATCTTTAAATGGTTTCAGTCTTAATGTTATTGATACACTCGCAAGTTGAATCGTGCCACATTTAGTGGTTTCCTTTTACCACTATATGTTACGAAAATTATACTATTACTCATTGTACATTCCTAGTTTTTCCTACAATCTTATGTGCATATTAATTAAGTTGAATTCTCAAACTTGCATAACGTTCATATGTGTTCATTAGCCTCTTGGATTTGTTGTAGTGCCTAAAAAGTGCCCATGTTGTACATACCATTCATGGTTTCATCACTAAAATACATTAAAATTCTTTCCATTGTGCACGCTCTAAAGGATAAGGTGTCCCATTATGTCGCCTTGTGGTTTATCACAGCATTATGTAATAACATGATGTTCTTTCCATTGCACACGTTCTGAAAGACAAAATGTCCCATTGAATCGTCTTGTGGTTAATCACAGCATTCTATTAAACATTGAAATTAGCCCTCAAGGTAGAGTAAAACAAACTTCCCAAAACCTCATGTTTATGTCTGAAACAAACAATGCCCAGTTTCACCAAATGTATAATCACACATGTAAATGAATACTCAAATGACGCCTATCGGCATCTTGGTCCTATATTTGCGAATTTCATTTGGTGTCTATGACGCATGGTGTATAATACCTATATGTATTCAACTTCAAAGATCAATACACCCAAACTATTTACAAATAGCTTGACATCTAAAATTGCCTTTAAATAAGTACAGATATGTGATTATCTGCAATGCATGTGTGAGTTCCTGTACACCTTGTTTGTATGGATGCAAAACAGACGAAATAATGCAAGCGGCAGGCAATACAGCCAACCCTTCTTCAGTGTTAATTTGAGCTTTGCAATTCTCTCTTTAAGGAGACAGTTGAGTCTCTCATATATCCTGTTTGCTTGCGGGTGATAAGCAGACGAAAACCTGTGTTTTATACTTAGTAATTGCCTAATCTGTTCAAATACATCATTAACAAAATGGGTCCAATGTCGGATCTCAACATCTCACACACTCCCCATCTGGGAAAGACTTCTCAGACTAAAAACTTTGCTGCACAAGTGGCATCAGGGTATGGACAAGGACCTGCTTCAATCCACCTAGAATGTGGACACACCACCAGTATCATATACCTGTACCCCCTACATACTTGCAGCATGTCAACATAATTAATATGTAAATGCTGAAAAGGACTGTTTGGTGGAGGAAGCATTCCACTGATCGCTCTCAGTATATGCCCAGCAGTAATCTCTTGACATACGATGCAATTTACTACATAAAATCTAACAAGGTCTAACAGGTTTAGTAGAAACGAGTCCTCTGAAATAGCTGCTGCAAGGCTTTCCCTAGTTACATGTGCTGGGTAGTGCAGCGGTTCAAGCGCTACCTTCAACAATTCTACTGGCATCACTGGATTTCCAGTGCTGTCCTGTCACCATAATGCTTCAGAGTGGGATAGATAACACTCCCTTTGTTTCCACAATTCCTGTTCTTCATGTAGTGCAATGCCTTGAACCTCCATCAACTGTGTTCTGTATAAATGATTAAACCGTTCATTTACTGTCATATTCGCGACTACTTTTTCCTATAAATCTGGAGTATCAAACCTTGAAATATCTGGTTAATATGCAACCCTTTTGGCCTCTACATCTGCGGCTTCGTACCTGAGAGATATAAAGTCTGTTTGTTTAGTATGTGCTGCGCATTTAACTATTGCGATGGCTACTGGGAGTTGTACCTTAATAAGCCTGTCCAATAATGCTGCGTGTTGCATTGGAGTGCCATCCGCTCGGTGGTATTCCCTTCTTTTCCAGCGTGCTAGCCCTGCATGCACGGTTGGTGTCACATAGGCAGAGTCACTGTACACATTACTTCCTGCCCTGCACAATATGATATGACATGGAATTTATAACATGCCTATACACAAGTGTTTCAAGGCGCGAAAAAAATGAGCACCACTAATTCTGTTGCTTGCACTGAAAAGTGAGATGTAGTCTTGCACTTGCTACTACCAAAAATTCATCATGTAGATTTGATTAACACCGAAGTATGGTCATGACTGGGATGTAAGCCCATCGGCTTTGACAACCCGGAAAGAGCATTCCCGTCAGGAGGTCACCACCCCAGGATAGGTGCAACAATTCACCATTCCCCTCAAAATTAAACAAGGACAGAACCTAAAATTTAAGGATTCCTACATTAATTTGAATTCTCACATCGAGATTTATATTTACATCTAACCCCTTTACTGGATCTAGAACATGGCACGAATTGAATACTGGTGGATAAACAGCCACCCTCAAAGTATCACTTTGGGCATGGATTCCTCCATCGGAATGGCGGTTGATGGTCAACACTATTCTGTTGATTAAGGTAATGGCATATTTAGACCAATTCCTCACTATTGTTTCGGCATCAGTGACGGTATTCCCCCAGAAAAGAGTTTTACCCATCATAGAGGGAATTTTATGGTGCACTCTTCATGCCCTATTGGGATGGAAGGGATAACCTGTGGCAACAGGAAGGATGATGTGGTATTTAGAGTCAACAACCACTACTTTGAATCTGAGGAACCTCATGTCCAGGTAAAGACCATCAAAAGAGATTTCTCAAAACAACTGCAGGTTATCGCTGACATTTCCAAGCCTAAGATGTTTCCTGGTTTCTGGCAGATGGTTGAGGAACGGATCAATCTTGCTAATGCCTGTGAGACTGAGGAACACATACATGAACTGAAACAGGTATTCCTGGACTTCCAGGATATCTTTTCAGTAGATTCATACACCAGGAGAGAGGCATCCATGCCCCTCTTGCAGCACACCGTTTGCAGGAGGAAACTGATGCCTTGAACAACATTCATGCCTTGGAGCACTTACTCCTTCAAAGAGGGCTACCCTGCTCCTGAATAAATCAACTCGACTGCAGAGAGCCAGACTGCAACATTCCACTTGCTTGCTGCATCTATGGCAGCCCTTGTGTCAGCGGATTGAATGGATTGTGTTTCAAATGCTGTGAATGATCCATGCCGGCTGGTTTGATGTCATCCGCCACCTAAAGCCCCCATATAAGGCCCTTCACCTGTCTGGGCCTGACTTTACTTCCATCACACCACGAGAGATGGATCCATGCACCTTCTGCAGCACACTGCTTGCAGGGGAGAATGATGAATTGAAACAACATTCGTGCCTTGGAGCACTAGCACCTTAAAAGATGGCAGCCCTGTTCCTGCCTACATCAACGAGACTGCAGAGAGCCAACCCACAACATTCTATATGCTTGCTGTATCTATGGCAGCCTTCATGCCACCGGATTGAATGGATCTTGTTGAAAATGGTGTCTATGATTCAAGCTGGCTGGCTCTACAGCATCCCCCACCTAAGGCCCCTATATAAGGCCCTTTGCCTGTCTGGGTCTGCCTTTACCTGCATCACGCCATGATAGATGCATCCATGCCCCACTTGCAGGAGTATGGCGGTGCCTTGAAACAACATTCATGCCTTGGAGCACTTTCTCCTATGACCCCCTGCTCCTGCCCACATCAACGAAACTGCAGAGATCTGGCCTGCAACATTCTGTATGATTGCTGCATCTATGGCAGCCTTCGTGCCACCGGATTGGATGGATCGTGTTGAAAATGTTATCTATGATTCAAGCAGGCTGTCTTGCCGGCGTCTCCCACCAAAGGCCCCCATGTACGGCACTTGCCTGTCTGGGCCTGTCAGGGTGCTGTTGGTTCCAGGGTGCCAGTCCCTATGCCCCCCTTGTTCCTGCATGTATGCCTTGCTCCACTTCTTCTCCATCTAGCTTCTCTTCTTAGCTGCAAGCAGTATTGCTCATTATTCATGCGTCAAGGTAAGGAGGCCTCTCCCTCCCTTTTACCCTGTGTTCTCCTCTTATCCTCTCGCTCCTTGCTTCCTTTTTACCACTCCCACTGCTGCATTTCAATGGCCCCATTTTGCAGCCTCCCTGTCTCATTTCTGCTCTTCTTATAAGGGCCTCCTGCTTATCCCCACTTCAGCCTATTGCCCTTCTCAATGGTTTGCCTCTCTTCCACCCCCCCTTTACCAACCCTCTCTCACTTCACTACTGATGGGTGCAACATGTTCCTTGTTGGGATCCTAAGTTCCATTTCTCTTCTACTCATGGCCCACCCCCTGTCATTTCCGCCTCGCTCCACACAATTCAGCTTTAGTGCACACGCCTTTTCACCTTATGTGAGGCACACTCTTTACCATCTCCAATAACAGTTCTGTTGTGTTCTCTCCGTAGTGCCCTTTTTTATTGTTTATTCTATTTTACTCGGATGACTGCAATCCTCTTAGCCCTCACTGAACATTCCCTGCTTCATGTCTGCCTTCTTCTCACCTTATTTCACACTCCTGTGTTCCTTTTCACCCTATGTTGATTGTCACTCTCTACCCCGTGCTTTACCACCATCTCTACCTTCCTTCTGTAGTGCTCCTGAGCTCGAACCATCTGGTTGATACTTTGTTCCCTGAGCTGCACACTGTTTTATTGGACTTTGATCTACCTGTATCCACCTATTTGTCTTTTCACAGCCCATGCTCTGTATTGCATTTTACTTACTGGCATCCACTTGATTAATTTGTTTGCTATGCTTTGCATCATATTACTTAAGGTGATACTTGCTGTAGCCCCTTGCACCTGGGGTAAAGTTGTCCATTATTGCTTTCTTCACTTTTACTGCTTGCCTGATGTAGCCCCTCAAACCATAAGGAGAGGCTTTTCTGGTCTGCATTCACTCATACCTGCTTGTCCTAATTGCATGTCTGGTTTCCATAATACAATTTACCTACTTGTACCTGCACATAGCTTGTTTTTGCATTTTGTACCTCCCCTCTCCACCTCTCCTGCACTTCCCTTTGTTCCCCTCTTCCCCTTTTTATGTTTCAGCACTTGCCAGATCTGAATTGTCTCACAACCTAGTAGGAATGATTTTTTGTTGTTTTTCATCCTTTACTCCCCTTCCTGCATTTCCCCTCCTCCCCCTCACCCCTTGCTCTCTCATAGCACTTGCACATTCCAAATGTTTCAAGACCTTTTTAGAACGTTTTTGTTTTTGTTTTATATCATTATATTCCTCTCCCCTTTCCCCCTTTGTCTTGATGTGCCTTGAAACACTGTTTTGCTGTATAGTGTGGATTACAAATAACCAATAAATAAATACAAGTTAAAAAGAAATATGACTGTGGAGGTTCATCTATCTGTTGAACCACCATACCCACAGGACCCAGTATTCGTTAAACAATACTGGTTACCTCTCGCGTCAATGTAGTCACTTCCAGAGATTATTAATAATTCTTGTGGGATAATTCATCCGATCCACAGTGCCTTTAACAACCCGTTACTGGGGATACTGAAACCAAATGGTCAATGGAGAATATATGTAAACCTGAGGGTGTTAAACAAATAGGTCCATATGTCTAGATGGCCACTGCGATAAAAACAATCAAGGGCTGTCAAAGATCCAACGTTCAAACATGTATACAGCCATTGATTTGACCAATGGTTACTGGATGGTACCCTTAAGTAGGAAAGGCAATCCAAGCTTTCCTTTACCTTTGGGGGGCAGCAATGCACATGGACCCGAACACCCTTTGGATATCTAAACTCCAAAATTGAGTTCAATATCTTTCTGCATAAGGCCATATCTGATTATGGGCAAAGGGGGAAACATGGCCTATGTGGATGATGTATTGATCAAGAGCTCAACAGTGGAAGAACGGTATGCAGTAAGTTAAGCAAATTCAAAGCAACTAATGGAATTTTCAACAAACCCAAAAGAACACAAAAACATAGCACACAAAAAAATAAGACATTTTTTAAAACGATATCTATGTAGAATGAAAAACTAAGAAAATAAATGTGGTTTTTTTAGGTGTTTCTGGTTTGTTTAAAATTCATTTGTTGTTTTCTGATTCATTAAAATCACAGGTAACCTGGAAGAACATATTGCAGAAATGTGCTATGTTCTGGCCTACTTGTGGAAAGCTACAGCAAAACTGTCCTTTCAGAAGGCACAGTGGTGTAAGACCAGAGTGAACTTTCTGGGCCATGAAATCACCTTTGAGGGTCACAACCCTCAGGCAAAGAATGCAGAAGTCTTATTGAAAGACTATACTACTCTGTAAGAATTGAGAAGCCTTCTTAGACACACTAATTATAGTGTAAAGTTCATTGAAGATTACACAGATGTCACTCGACCATTCACTCGGACATTGTCACACAAACAGATGTTACTCGAAAAGATGTCACTCAGACATTTATTAAAGGCTGGAGTGAAAAGGACCCTTTCTCAAGCTCCTTGTTTGGCTTTCCCCATTAAGAATAAGGAGTTCTTTTTGGTGATGGGGTTTTCAGATACCTGCCTGACAGCGGTATTGGACCAAAAGAACGACAAGGTCAACAAAGTTATCTCTTATGCAAGTAAAACTTTGTCCTCTGTGGAAGAAAAATTCAATGACCATGAAAAGGCACTCCTGGCAACGGTATGGGCATCAAAATGTATTGCCCGTTTATCCAGGGGGAGCACATCATCAAAGAGACTCCTCACCAACACTTGCCGTATTTAAAAGGTGACCGAATCCGGGTGTGGAATGTAAGTAATTCCAGAATTACTTCCTGGATTCTGTCCATGCAAGGCTTTCCTGTGGAGGTCAGTTATGGCCAAAACAAGAAGAATCCTCCAGCGCAAGGATTGACTGATTTGCATGATTGTGCTAAAGAATAATGTCTCGACAATAAATAGTCTAATTGCTGAAGACAATATGGAGGCATATCTAACTTCCCTACACAAAGTCTATGAAGAAGACACTTGTCAAGGTATACCTACAGATTATGTTGATGGGTGTTCCTACAATGTTGGCAATAACAGGAAATTATAGCTAGTGGCAGGCATTGGGAATGCCTGGGTGAGAGATACCCTGTAGCCCTCTTCTGGCTGCAAAATAGGACACTGAAGTAGCCAGGTGGCAGAGTTGATGGCCATTCATCAAGCTATCCTCAATGTCAAACACCACCAACTGAAAGAACTGTTGATAAAGACTGACTATGACTATGTCAGTAATGGGTTCAAGGAACACCTGATAAACTGGATCAATAGAGGCATGCATTGTGCTAACAATAAAGCATTAGAACATGGGAAACTGATGCAGTTTGTTGATGATCTGGTGACCTTTAATGGGATGACCATTTATTGGAAAAAGATAAGAGGTCACTCCAAAATACAGGGGCCGGATAAGACTGGTATTGATCTGGCTGACCAGCTGGCATAAACCCAGAGCTTTGCAGGGTTATTTCATAGATACTGAATCCCTGCTGGGTGAAATCCAGGTTGCAGCTGTTACCAGGTCAAAAACTTGTGCCACCAGTGACCTCTCAACTGTTCAGTGGAATAAGGTAGCCACAGATGCTAATTTGAAGAAAACACAAAGAGGTGTCCCGCCAGGAAATATTTTGTCTCTGAATAAGAATTCTTCTAAATTCTTTTGTGTGGTGGTCACAAAATACTAAATGTAATACCGCTCTGGTCTGCCAGTTAAAGTCAAAGGCAGGCACACTGCAACTTTTTAAGAATCAAAATTGCAACATATTCTTTTTTACCCTGCATATTGCAGGTTATTTATTTTACAAAAATCAATTGATGTCTTCAAACCAATAGACACATGTAAATATATAAATGTATGTATTTTTCTTCCAATTAAATAGTACAAAAAATATATACACAGTAATAGGTGAACACATATCGAAACACCAAACAAGTTTAAAAGAAAAGGGTATCATAAACAAATGCCACGTCAAGGGACAAACAATTTCTTTCAAGAATGTATATTTGATCACTGCACAAAAAGAGGACCCTATCATTGGAAAATTCTATCGACACATTGAAAACCCTGTGGGTTTTCCTCTAACAGAATTGGATTTCACCAGTAAATAGGACGCGTGTTGATGACAATTTCCAAAATGTTGAGAATCCAAGACAGTTTGTTGACACCAACATCCCTATCTGGATGTGACAAGTTGGTGGTACTACCTCATTCCAGGGCCTGATGTTGAATCATGCCCATGACACGGCCACTGCCGGTCATAGGGGTTTTCACATGACATTGGAAATCTTGCGTGAGGTTGCATACAGGGTTGACATGTGCCAGGACCTCATCAAATTGTTATTAAATATCCAAAGGGGTGTCTCGTGTGTGCCGAATTTCAGTCACATTCCCCCACACAGAGAGCTCCCCTACTAAAAAAGGGAATGACCCTGCCTTAGCCAGATTTGCAAGTCGATTTCATAAGGGAAGTGATTCACTCCTCTCGAGGAAACAAGTACATGTTGACTGTAACATGCTTGTTTACAAAGTGGGTAGAATGTCTTCCTGCTCCGAACTGTAAGGCAGAGACAGATGCCATGCTAAGGATCTACCATATTTTTACTCATTTCACCTCCCCCCACAAAGGCTTGAGTTTGACAGAGGAAGTAATTTTACCAGCGAAGTGATGACCAAGATGTGGGAGATTCTAGGGGTCAAAAGAAAACTCCACATTGACTACTGCCAGGCATCAAGAGGAGGGGTTGAGTGATACAATAAAACAATTGCATGCATACATCATCTTCTGCAAATAAAATGTCTCCATTTGAACTTATGACCAGATTTAAAAAATAGTGTTACCTCTGCATCTGCTCTATATATCTCAGGAGTAGATGCTGAGTAATGCATCCACTACTCGTGAGTGCATTGAGAACCTGAGGAATCATCTCCATCATTCTGTTGCTTATGTTCAGTGCAACTTAGAGATGGTGACTAAAGGAATGAAAGAGTACAAGGTAGGTGACAAGGTTTACCTGTACAATTTCCAGAGAAACCAGACCAAGGAACAGAAAAGTCTTCTTTCTTGGGATGGTATTTTTGAAATTGTGGACAAAATCTCACCTGTTGCCTTTAAAGTGCTCATCCCAAGAGGAGAACATATGGAAGTGAAATGGGTCCATATCAATCAGTTGAAAACTATCATCCCAGACTACCTTTAAGAGTGATTGAGGAACCCACTGAATTTAGAGCCGAGGAACCATCTGAGGAATGAAAGGTAAGATCAGAACTAAAATATTTATCAGATGAGTAATTAAATTCAAGTGATAATTTATGAGTCATGATTGTGATTGAATATTGTCTGTGACTGAAAAAGTATTGTTTTCTCTGAAATGTTGCCAGGTAATGAAGATTTTCACAAAAATACATAACAGCTCTTTTTACTCTTCTCTTTAGAAACTTTAATGCTTTCCCTTCCAGCCTGGGGAATGGGAGAAGAGGAGCCCAGGAAGAACCCAGGAAACCAATAAGAGAAAGGGGCAAGAGGAGAGAATGGAGGAAGGAGGCCCTTTCGATACCAATGAAACTCCAAAGATGGAGGGAAGCCTGACCAAAACTGTTGGACCACCGGCAAAATAGACAACAACTTGAAAACCCACTCTTCCATGCTCTTTCCCATGAGTAACCATAGCAAAAGAGCAGGGGGGACTTGTGGGGTTCAATGTTAGCCCCAGGATCAAATGAACAGCCTCTAGCCACGCTGGGCCTAAGCGTGCAGAAATCCTTTACGTAATTTGAAAACACATAATAGGCTGACAGAGAAAAGGCCAGAATTTTGTTCCTAACCTCAAAAACATGAAAACACTGTTTCCTTGAATATTAAAGCAGGCCATGGAAAGGTGTGTCTACTGCAGATGGAAATTCAGGGAAATAGAATATGATACTACACTGCAGAAGGGAATTCAAGGCACACTATTGCCTGACAGACCAATAAAACAGTATTTCACTTGCAGCTGCCAAATATCAAAATGCTGTTTGCAGATAGAGAGACATAAACCCTAAATGAACTCTGCAACTAAGTGACTAGACCAAGGTCTGGAACTACTTTCCATTACTTGTGAATGATGCTTAAAGTAGAACCTTGCTGACACAGAGAGCAAAGAATCACACACATGCAAATAGTTACCATAGAAAGGTGTGAATTTGCAGATTCGAACAATGAACACATGGGAAAACGAATCTCCATTGCCAGAATTATGCAAAATATTATGCAAAATATCTTTATACCAGGATGCAAAAATGAACATTGATGGCATGGTATAGGAGAAAACTGCATATGAGATGAGGTCAAATATCTATACAGGCCTCACATCTGAAGAAAGAAATTGTGACATTTAAAGTACAGATTTCTGTTCATTAGTACAGAATTTAACATTGAGATGCAAAGCCACCTTCTCCCAATGTATGCCAGGACTCTGCATTGCTTTGCTCTGAAAGACAATGGCCCTGATTCCGAGTTTGGAGGTAAGGTAAAAACGATGCCGGTAAAGGATTACCAGCATCGTCTACTGCTAGGGGCTATTCTGACCAACCAGACCGCTATTAACGGCATTGCAATGTACAATGCCATAAATAGCGGTCTGGGTGCGCGCACGCGACACATCATGCCGGCATTAGCGGCATGCCGTAAACCGGAGAAGATCACAAGTGAGGCGGACATGCAATTAACGGCCTCATGAAGGTGGAAAAAGTGCATACCAGCATAGTGTAAATACCGGCATCTCCGACCAGGCGTAAAGAGCCCTGAGCAGTGTTTCCAAGTGCCACAGGTGCACACAATCAGCACAGGTGGAGGCAATGGAGTCAGGGCCAGTACAAAAGGAGCACACCCACACACCACACCCCCTCCCACACCAAGATGATACCAATAGTAGTAGCATTACTGGCAATGCCTCAACATCAACAACAACAACAGCCGCCACCACAGAGGAGACTCAGGATGAGAATTAGGGTGAGACAGGCCCAGAATGCCCCACCAGTGCAGCCACCGTTACCACCCCGGAAGCCCACAATCCCTTGCATCAGAGCCAGTCCATTCAATCTAACCCCTGAGCAGATCCACACCTTGTACCGGCTTGACCGGGACACCATCACCACCATAATGGACCTGATACACAACGACATAGTGAGCCTCATAGAAATACACACCACCATCCCCCCTCTACTCATGCTGAAGCTGTTGGGCGGGAACAGCTGCCTCCAAAGCATCGGCTATGCGGCCGAGCACCTAGCAGAGGTGGTTTGTGTTATCAGTGATGGACTGGCCCAGTGCCCTCAAATCCACGCGCCACTCCTCCCTGGCCTCCCTGGCCTGCCGATTGTCCTGCACAAATTCCAAAATTAGGGCAGAGAGCTGGTTAGCCCACTGTGCTCCTGCGGCTGTCCCAGTGGCCCTGCTGGGGATCTGGCTGGCATGCCCAGCCTGCTTATCCTCGCTGGGACTGTTTATGGGACTGATATGTCCCTGGGTCTGTTCTTGCCCAGACTGCTCCGGTGTGTTGGTATCTACAGTGTCACTCATGGATACCTCGGGGAATGCCAGTTGTACTGGGGTGTGTACAACATCCACTGAGTCGTCCTCAATGGTGCCCCAGATGTCATGGGGGGTGTCTTCGACTGTGAGGGGGGCTGAGGCTGCCACCTCCCCAGCCACACTGGACTCCTCCGAACGTGGCATTGGACAGGTGTCTGCAGGCAGTGCAGTGAGGGGTGGGGGAGGGTGTGGTGTGCCCTTAACGGGCCTTGTTGTTGCTGGTGGGATGCGTCCCTGTGTTGGCTTCCTTGCTGGGACCCGGCACCCCCTGGCTTGGCCCCTGGATGTGGAGGGACGGTTGCTGTCCTGTGCAGGGGTGGTGTCCTCCTCCTCACTGTCATGCTCACTGCCTGTGGGGGTGAAAGAGAGGGACAGCATGAGTGATGTTTGGATAGGCATCATACATACATTGGTATGATTGCACATCCACACAATTGTGGGTAATAGGCATTTGGGTTGGGAACGGCACGTCATTCCATACATGGGTGGTAAATGCAGCCATATGTCAGTGTCACTCATGTTGGCCAGGTACTGTGCTGTCTGACATGCTCACAATTTAGGTCATGCACAGTGTGTGCCTCATGGGATTTCCTAGTTTGTGTGGTATTTGTCATGTGCGTTACGGCCTTGCACCAGGCATCAGAATGTGTCTCACTTGCTTTGGCATACTTTACAGGGAGTGTGTGTGTGGCCGACCATGGCGTCACTCTTAGGACAGACATTGGCATTGACTTTCATCACATTTGGCTTAGTAGTTTTTACTTTGGACACTCACCTCCATCAGCAGAAGACGTGGCGCCACACTCCATCTCTTCTACGTCTTCTATGGTTTCTGGGCCTATCATGCTCGCACATGTTTCCTCCTATGGTGTGAGCTTAATTGGCGAACTTGGTCCTCCTCTGGTCTCCAGGCCCTGGGCACGGTTTGCAGAAAGAATGTTCTGCACCCTCAGCCACAGGTCATCCCACCTTTTGCGGCAATCCTTGACTGTGCAGGGGGTGTTGCCCACGGCACTGACTTTCTGCCCGACTAGTGCAAAAAATGTCCTCTTTCCGCAACACTGCCTCCCTCCTCATGCTGCTATTGAACACTGTCCCTGCGTGCTCATGCAGGGAGTCTACGAGCATCTGCAGTTCATCCGGGCTGAAGCGCTCCTTTCAGAGGCGGGCAGATCCGTTCTTGGGTGCTTTAGGCATTGTTGGAAGGTAGGATGTGCTTTTTGGAAGTTCACCAGAGTCCCAGGGGTCCTGTGCGGTGAGGATGGCAATGGATTGTGTTTTTAAAGATGGCCACCGTGCTCCTTCCTGTTCCTGTGTGATGACGCTATTTCCGGTTCCGCTATTTAACGGTGACCGTAAATAGCGGTGACTGCTAATTGCGGTCACCGCTATTTACGGTCACCGCTAATGCCGCTTTGGACTATGGCAGTAGTGTTATCTACGGTGCGCTTCATGCCGATAAGGGCTTTTTGGGGCCCTTTTGCGGCATGGCACTTGGTACCTTAGCGGCATGATATGATATGATATGATATGGTATTTGTAACGCGCCTATACACAAGTGTTTCAAGGCGCGACGAGGCAGGGACGGAGGGAAACAAGGGGAAGACAGACAAACGATCCTACTAGGCCAGGTGTCATTCAGATCGCGCAAGTGCAGAGGTAAGGGGAAAAGGAGAAAGTGCAAGGGGAGGAGGTGGGGGGGAAAGTGCAATACAAGGTAAGTAGCGTAATAAAATAATAAAATAATAAATAATAAATAAAAGGGCTAGCTGGTGGCAAGTGCGAGGTAAGTGCAGAGCAAGTGCTGGGACGGGGGCTGTAGGGATGCAGTGACAGTCCCACAGTGCAGGGGGAGCCAGGGAGGCAGTGCAAGTGGAGAGTGGCTGGGCCCTGGACCGAGGTCGCTAAGAGTGGCCAAGATGCGGGTTTAGTGCAGAGTTCAGTGGGGAGTTAAGCAGGTTTAGCAGGGGAGAGGGAGAGAGAAGGCAGAAGCGAAGAGGAAGGTTTTGAGGTGCTTCCGGAACCGGAGATGGTTCTCCTCAAGTTTCAGGGAGGCAGGAAGGCTGTTCCAGAGGGAGGCCCCTGCTGCGGAGAGAGATCTACCCCCAGCTCGTTGCTTCGAGAAGCGGCTGACCATGAGGGAGTTGGAGACGGATGAGTGAAGGGCTCGTGAAGGAAGATATTTAGGAAGAGAGAGTTGAAGGTATTTAGGCCCCAGGCCCCAGAAGGCCTTGTGGACAATGCAAAGGGTTTTGAACTTAATCCTCGCAGCCACTGGGAGCCAGTGAAGAGATTTCAGTCCTGGAGAGATACGGTCCCTGGGCTTGAGGCCAAGGACAAGTCTCGCAGTTCTGTTCTGGATAAGTTGCAGAGGGCGGAGAGTGGAGGCAGGCAGATTAAGATAGAGGCTGTTACAGTAGTCCAGCCTTGAGAGAACCAGGGCTCGGGAGACAGTGAGCTTCTGGGGGAAGGAGAGGAAGGGAAGAATACCTCTGAGGAGGTGCAGCTGGTAGTGTGACTTCTTAGAGACGTCAGATATATGAGGAGAGAAGGAGAGTGTGGAGTCGAAGATGACCCCGAGGTTTTTAGCCTTGCAGGTAGGGGCAGGAAGGGGGCCAAGGGAGGCCGGCCAGAGAGCTGCAGGGAAGGAGGGAGTGGGTGTGCCGATGAGTAGAATCTCAGTCTTACTGGCATTAAGGCAGAGGTCATTGGCGGCACACCATTCCTGGATAGCAGACAGACAGTCGGAGATGAGGGAAGGAGAGGAGGAGGCCGAGGGTAGCCTGAAAATGAGCTGGGTATCGTCCGCATAGCACTGGAAGTGGGGGCAGAGAGCGGCGATGCGGTGGGCAAGGAGTGCCAGATACTGGTTGAAAAGCCAGGGAGAGAGGTTGGATCCCTGGGGGACACCACAGGTGGAGAAAAAGATGTCCGAGAGGAAGGAGCCCATTTGGACCTGGGAGGGTCGACCGGAAAGGAAAGAGGTCAGCCATGCCAGAGCCTGACCAGTGATACCCAGGTTATCACGGAGACGGTTGAGCAGGATGGCATGGTTGACAGTGTCAAAGGCAGAGGAGAGATCGAGCAGAATGAGAACACAGGGAGTGTTGGAATCGAGGTTCAGGAGCAGGTCCTCACGGATGTTCAGGAGAGCAGTTTCCGTGCTTCTGGCCGCTCTGAAGCCGGATTGATGGTCATGAAGATTACCAACATATTCAGCATGGAGGTTAAGCTGGGAGATGGCCAGTTTCTCCAGGAGCTTGCCCAGGAAGGGAGTGATGGAGATTGGGCGATAGTTGGCCGGGCAGGAGGGGTCGGAAGAGGGTTTCTTGAGGAGGGGGTGCACAAGGGAGTGCTTGAGGGGGGATGGGAAGACTCCAGAGGCGAATGAGTGGTTGCAAAAGTCAGTCAGGGCAGGAGCCAGGGAGTCGATGTGGTCCTTGATGGTTTTGGAGGAACAGGGGTGAACCTGTTTAGAAGAGGCTTTCATAGATCGGACTTGTCTGGAAACCTCATCAGCAGAAAAAGGTGGAAAAGCAGAGAAGGAGGGCGGAGGGGCGGCTGCAAGAGAGCAAGAGGAAGAGCCGAGAAGAGAGGGAGGGAGGAGAGAGGAGGAGAGCGAGGACAGGATGTCCTGAGTTTTTGAGATGAAGTGCGAGGCCAGTGCAGTGCAGAGGGCCTGGGAGGGGACAGGAGAGGTAGAGACTGCAGCAGGGTTGGCCAGCTCCTTGCAGATTTTAAAGAGTTCGGCCGAGTTGTTAGATGCCTCAGAGATGCGGGCTTGGATAAGGGCTCTCTTCTTGGTGAGAACGGAGAGCCGGTATTGCCTTTGGAGCAGGCGGCAGGCCAGTTTGTCAGAGGATGAACATGAAGCATGCCATTTCCTCTCTGCCACCCTGCACTTGCGTTTTAGGGTGACGAGATCCGAGTCATACCAAGAGTTACATTTGGCTTTGGGCTTCAGGCGGATTCTCATGACGGGGGCAAGGATATCGAGAGTATCAGATATAGAGGAATAGAGCATGGAGAGGGCTGTGTCAGGGTGGGAGTCAGCCGAGGGGGGAGAAGGGGGCGAGAAGGTAGCAGCGAAAGCCTCAACTGACACGCGCTTCATAGGTCGGATGACCGAGAAGGTGGGTGGCAGTGAAGAGGGTGGCTTTGCCTGTGGGTTAGGGAGGGAGAGGTGGGAGGATAGGAGAAAGTGATCGCTCCAGGAGAGAGGAGTGGAGAGAGGGAGGGAGAGGGGAAGGTCAGAAGAGATCAGAGCATCAAGAGTGTGCCCTGCAGAGTGAGTAGGCCCAGACGGGAGAATAGAGAGTGAGAGAGAGTTGCAGAGTTCGCGAAAGAGACCAGTGGGGGGACAGGAGGCATCGAGGTGGATGTTGAAGTCACCGAGAAAGAGGAGTTGGGTGGTTGAGGACAGGAGTGAGGAGGAGAGGTCAGCCCACTCAGAGAGGAAGGAGGAAATTTGACCAGGTGGCCGATAGATAGTAGCCACGGTAAGGGAATGGCTAGGAGAGAGAGAGAGTCGGCAGACAAGACATTCAAAAGAGGAGTAGGTCTGCGTAGGAGTGACAGTGGCAGGAATCCACTCAGGGAAGATAAGGGCAACACCACCACCTGAACGGTTGGGCCTGGGCATGGAGAGGATCTTGTAGCCGTCAGGTAGGAGTGTGTCGAAGCTGGTGGCAGAGCTGGCAGTGAACCAAGTCTCAGTGAGACCGAGGACGTCGAGGTCCAGTTCCTCAAGAAGGCGACAGATATCAGAGGAGTGCTTGATGGCAGAGCGAGAATTTAGAGTGGCAATGTGGAGAAGGTTGCCACCCTTGAAAAACTTCCGGGGAGGGGTACAGATCAGAGGTACGCCCTGCGGAGGTGTTGGAGAAGGAGTTGAAGAGGGAGCAAGAGAAGGGGCAGGGAGGGAGGGGAGAGGCAAGGTAGCCGAGGACAGAGGAGGGGGGACAGCCGGAGCGGAGAGGAAGTTGATGAGGCATGGGAAGCGTCTATCAAAGAGGTGTAGGTTGGCCTGAGGGCCTTGGACCAAGACGGTCCCGTTAGCATAGACATTAATGATGGCTTTAGAGGAGTGGAAAGGGGCCAAGAGGACATCCCAACGGGTGCCACCATTAATGGGAGAGGTGGAGAAAGGAGAGAGCACAGCGACCATGTGAAGGGTCCAAAGTTCAGGTGAAGGCACGAAAAAGAGAATGTCAGTGAGGGTTTCCTTTGAGCAGGCGCTCGTGTAGGTGTCAGCGATAGGGAGGCCTGGGTTGGAGACCAGGATGTCCTTTTTAAACTTTTTCCTACCGGATTTAGTGAGGAGAGCAGGATAGTCAATGGAGAAGCAGTTAGAGTAGATAGGCGAGATAGAGAGCACCATGGAGTAGAAGGGGAGGCGGACGACACGAGTATGCAGACAGGAAGTGAGTGGAGGGCACTAGTTTAACACAGTGCAGAGCAAACAGTAATGCGTAGTAGGTCAGGGCCACCTAAGTTTGAGAATCCTGCGAGGGGAGAAAAAGCACCCTAGTTTAACACAATGCAGAGCAAACAGTAATGCGTAGTAGGTCAGGGCCACCTAAGTTTGAGAATCCTGCGAGGGGAGAAAAGCACCCTAGTTTAACACAATGCAGAGCAAACAGTAATGCGTAGTAGGTCAGGGCCACCTAAGTTTGAGAATCCTGCGAGGGGAGAAAAAGCACCCTAGTTTAACACAATGCAGAGCAAACAGTAATGCGTAGTAGGTCAGGGCCACCTAAGCAAAGCTCATGCCCGCAAAGTCTTAATAGTCTGCTATTAGCGGGCTGCTGCCAGCTCAGGCACGCGATTTGCTCCATGCCGGTAAGGGACGGTACTTACCTCCAAACTCGGAATGAGGGCCATTCTCTTTGATGTTTCAGGGCCAAAGAGGGGGCTGTTATTCATGCATGACAAAGGAGTTATTCAGGTGGAGTAAACTGCTGAGTCAACAAAGAGGCAGACCTTAATGGGTTGAATTGTGAATAATTCCTGAAAGTAAGATCCAAATTGTGGTCAGCTCAGAACCTGTTCCCGAGTGATTTCCCATGAGCATGGATTTTGGCCAATTTTCTTTGCTTTTCAAGATAAGCAAACAGAGCATCCAATAGCCCGGCCTTCGACTGTGCAACAGTGTTGATGAAGTGTATTGCAGTCTTGGGTCAACAAGGCCAGAGGCCAGACCTGAATACAGGTCATGGAAAGAGAAATGTGCTGTTTGATGGTAAAAATCATATGCATTTAATTATTGTATGATAGACTTACATTGAAGATCATATTTTCTCAATTTTCTTGTGATCTGTGTGTCACAGAAAAAGAAAACACATCTCATGAATAGCTCCATCTGCTTAGACTATTCCCCTAAGAATCTGACCTTGAGAACTAAAGTTGTAATCTAAAATGTGATGGTAGCTTCCCAGAAAATGTCAAGATGCAGCCATTTCGGAATATATTAGCTCATGGAAGTAAACATTCGTGTGTAAATTGTTAAGATACTATTTGTAATAATTTTTGAAGAAATCATGAAAAAGTGGCATTCAAACCTGCAACATCGTGGTGAGCAAGACATCTATGGTCTAGCATGGGCAGACCATTTTAGTAATATTTATATTATTATGCTTAACTATAAATTGCAGAAAGTTGTCACTTTATTTTTAGTGCAAAATTGAAATGTTTAAAAATGTAAAATCAAGTGGGTGGATTGATCCCTTCCCCGATTTGGGCTTACAGGGACCAATTAAAAAAAGGGTTTCAGCCCTGGGTAAAAGGATTGAAAATAGTTGTCCAATCCCTATGAAGAGCCAATAAGCTGGAATCTCATAATGTATGCATTTTTGTGGGAGTGGTGAAAGATTCATAAGGAGATGCACAATGGAAATTGGGACATTGCCTGAAATTTTCTGGGATAGAACTGTTGATACAATTGTTGGAGAACTTGGTAAGGACTACAATCTGGCTGCGATTAAAGGGATTAATTCTATAGGCCGTTCTTGAGTGAATCTGGAGAGGCCTCTAATAAAGACCTGATGTTTCCTTTCAGTATAGAGTATCCTTGAGGACTTTCCCGAGTACAAAAGCCTAGAGATTTTTTATGTAAGTAAACTTGTCCGACCAAACCAAGTCTTGTGGGGACCTGTTTGATTTAATATCTTCCCATTATTGGTTGTGCGGGCAGAAAAGTAGACCCCTAGCAATTTCTTACCAAATATCTTATTTTTTTGTTACCAAAACATAATTTAATTGTTTCCATATAGCCAAATTACACAGGGTGATTTGTTGAAATTCAAAATCAATAACATTGTTGCAGCATGGATATACATATAGTCTGTAAAATAATTGGGTATTTCTATTTTTTTTGCAAAGCCCAACATTCCCTTGGAGGCGTTCATTAAAAAAAAAATGTGTTACTGTTTCTCATTCCCCTGACCCCTACCTTAAAGCAGAGGAGTTGCATATGATCAACTGAATATCTGTGTTTTGCACTGGGGCAGAAAAGTGTCTTGCCCAAATTAAATAAAGTAAAGTCTCTGATTGAAAAGCTTTTTTCTCTACTCAGAGTTTGCATGTGACTTCTGGTAGGAGAGAGATTCTTCATTGCATTCCGGTGAAGGAAGAAGGGATATATATACCCCCCCATTGAAGACCTGATTAATAGTTAACTGACGGGGATTTGAGAGTCACACTAACAGATACTGTTATACAAATGAAACCGGAGCATTACAGTAATCTTAACAAGTTCAACATGTCCGCCTTGAGTCTATGCCATAGTGGGTGTGTTGCTAATGGAGTCCCTCATCTGTTTCGGTGGTAATGGGCACCGTTCGCTCTGTACTTTTGTTTTAAAACTCTTTGGTTTGCTGGGGACGCATTGTTGTGAACAAGCGGCTCGGAAAAGCTGCGAAACGCATTACCGTTCCCTACGCGCACATTTTTTGCACATTGGGAGAGCCAAACTTGGATGGCTTTTTAACTTGATTGTGCTGTTTGCAAGGCACTAATGAAAATTACTATTTTAATTCGAATTTTGTGTCCGGATTTCGTTTACATTGGAGAAGTGAAGAGTGCTACTTACCCTGCCTGATTCAATCAGTGCGAAAAAAAAATATATATATATTGACAGAAAAAACTTTGTTAAAGCAACGTCATGGTTAAATCACATTAATAAAAACCTATGAATTTTTATGAAAAAACATTGTAAAGGGATGTTTTGGCTACAAGTAAAACTGAAAAATCATTGAAATTTGCCTGATATGGTAAGCTAAGCAACTATAACTCGTGTCACCACCATGCACTGCTACAATCTAACACCCAGGACATCAAAGATGGCATGACAAATGTCATTGATGACATCACATGTCTGTTTCCTCATGATGTACTTTTTATTAGTCTGTGGACACTGCACTTGTTCTATGGACACCCAGGCACATGAACCCTGTGATTCCCACCTGACGGTTGTCTGCGGACGGCCGCCAAGTCTGCAGACATCCCGGGACTTCATCATGTGACTGTACTCGTGCAGCATTGTAGACTGAATGCAGACAGTGTCCGTGCTCCACGAACAGTTTAAAAGTGCATTTCTGGCCTATCGAGGGTGTTTCAAGCTTCAACCTTACCCTTCCAAAGATCCCAGACCCATTCTTGGTTGATCTGGCAACTTTTAACAACTTTTCAAGGGCTTTTTGGGACAACTGTTCACGGAGGGTTCCTCTGATGGGATCCACCCATTTCTTTTCCTCATTCTCAATCTGGCTATCTAGGAGAGAGCACCTGCTTTGCTGCTTTGCATATATTTTTTGCAGAACTTTGGGACCATCATGGCATCTGTTATGGTCATGGCTCCTTCGCAGTCGCCTACCACCCCCTCCACCACCAAAACAACCTAGAGGATCAAGAGGAAGATGAAGATGAGGTGGAGGAAGTCCCTATCTCCAGTACCCAGAGTGAGTCCTGGTTGTGGTGGATTTTCATCACCATTGGAAATGTACCAAAGGCTCAAGTAGCCAAGGTTCGATTCACTGAGTGCCAAGTTGTACTCAGTCATGAAAAACCAGGGCTGTATTCTTACGGGACCACTTCCATATGGCGTCACACAAAGTGCAACCACCTGAGTGCTCGGAGTAGGTTGATGCCTTCTTCCCCATCTTCATTAACTGCTCCTGTTACCACAAAGGATACTCCTTTGGGGCAGAAGATCCCAGCAGCTGACTCAGAGGCCATACAGAAAGCTGTTTACCCTTACCTTTTGAGGGTCACAGTGTTATGTTTGAACTGTGAAGCACTGATCTGTAGGGGGAGCAGTTTCGGAGTGCTTTCAAGGCTTTGGTCAAGGAGCACGAGAAACAGTGCCACCTACTTTGATTAAGCCCGCCCAACATCTACCTCTGTTCACCTGTCACTTTGCTTCTGTGGTTGGTGCCCCTTCCCTCCCCCACCTTACCTTGCCTCTCCTGGAAAAAAACACAAAAAGCAACAAAAATATTCCAAACCAAAAAAGCAACAAAAAAAACGGTTCCTTTAGGAGCCACCTTTCCCAGTACAAAAATGGAAGTGATAAAAAAATCAGAGGCCCCCTTGCGGCCTGTATAGTCCACGGACAGCGCAGCAGTATGTGGATACATTACAAATTCCAGACATGGAGTGAGGGCATGAAAATCATTTTAATTGTTTTTCATGCAAAAATGGTGTCTCCTAAAAGAACATTTTTTTATTTTTTTTATTTTTGACTTTTACATATTTTTGGGATTATTTTGTTTTATGTACTAAAATAACAAAGATTTTACATCAACATACTTATTATGTGGTCACAACAACTGCTCCAATGCATTTTGAACGTTTTCCAGAAACATCCGATTTCCCACATCAGTTAGATGCACTCCATCCTGCCGAAAAATGTAGACAATATCAAAATTAATGTTCTCATTATGAAAAGATGTCATGCCCAAATCTTGCAAAAAAGCACATACAGCTTTATTCACATTGCGCTTTGCTTTTTCCAATGAATATACACTTGTCTCTCAACAATCTGAGAAAAAAGAACTTGGGAATTTTGAAACATTTCCATCAACATTCCAAATGTCTCCTTCATTGCAAAGTGAAATGAAATTCCAGTAACATACCCATAACGTACCCCAAATTGTTCCCTTCACAATGAAGAACAATGGTGTCAGGATGTTTTAAGTGAACCATATTCTCACAAAACAGGAGCAAGTACGCCCTCCTATATCCTCAAACTCCATACCATGACACTTCAATTTCATGGAATTCCAGATTTTCACCCAATCCACAGTGTTCCACATACACCTTCAGCCAATGAGTCCCCAAAATCCATAAACTCTGCTTCCTCAAAGATAGAGCCATAGCCATTTTCACTGCTCTCAAAATTTATGTAAACAAAACTCCTGCTACCCTCTCTTCCAGAACACCACACACAGGAAACCAGATTAGTTAATCCCAACAGTCCCCCTTCCATGTCAAGACCTGGCTGTGCATGTGCCGTTTGCTGACTACTGCAGTCTCTGCGGACATCACAGCCACTCAAAGGGATGGGGTGGGGAGTTTAAAATCAATTTGAGTTATTTATTCTTCAGTGGTGGCTCTGAAAAGAACCTTTTTTGGGGGGGTTCAAGGTTTGTTTACTTAACACCTTTTTTCCATTTCTTTGCTTTTAGGTACAGTAATACAATACACTCTACTTCTTCATTTACAATTTTCTTACAGGAGCCCTTTCAATGCATTCCTGACATTGTAAAGAAAAATCCCATTTCCGACATCTGTAAAATGAACTACATCTTCACAAAATAAATTCACACCATCAGACCTTATATTGGGCCTCACTACAAGTGTGCTGGTCAGGTAACAACAGTGCTGGTAAGCCTACCAGCACCGTTGTTACCGGACTGGCACACTACGAGTATGCCTGCCGAAGTTGCTGTGTGTGAAACACCAGCACATTTAAAAACGGTGCCAGTGCTTCCATGGTGCCCACTCCCATAGAGTCCTATGTGACTCCATGGGAATTAAGATTAACAGAATTACCAGCGCCTGACTTCCCGGCTAACAGGGTTTTAATACCCCAGTGTTACCGGGAAGTCAGGCGCCGATAATTTTTTCGGGTCTAGCAGCAACCCACCGTTATCACCGGCAGGGTTACCACTAGACCCGTAATGAGGCCCATTGTCATTCTCAAAAAGTCATATTCCTGCAGCATGTAAAAAAGCAGATACAGCTTTAATGACAATCTGACTCGATTCATCCATCTGTGGACTTACAAAAGTTTGGACATTTCTGTGTTTGTCTCTGATTCATTTCATTAAAAAATATCTTTGCAGTAAGCAACAATTCAATTTTTTCTTAAAGAAATTCTTCAGGGCAACCTGCGAATACTTTGGAGAAACATACCCCAAACCATCCCCTCCACAATGCAGAATTGCAATGTCGGGATATTTAAAGTGAGCCATACTCCGACAGAATGAGAAGAAACTTGCCCAGTTCAAGCCAGAAACTGCATGCCACAAAACGTCCACTCTGCCAGTCCAATACTTCCAAAGATGACATGATTTTTGGCATACACCTACAATGACTGTATTGAAGAATCTCCAAAAATCCACACACTCTTCTTTTTAATAGCCAGAGCCACATTTGCCTTCAGCTGCACAGAACAAACAAAACACCTGCTGCCCTGCCTTCCTGTAAACCACAGCCAGAACACCACATTGGCTAATCCTCACAGTCCCCTTTTCATGCCAGGCATCCTGAAAAAACCCAGATGCGGCACGTGCTTCAAGAAATAGAGCACATCCAAAGTAATACTTTGTAGCTGAAGTTGACTTTGAAAATTCAGTAACTTCTGAAAACATTACCGAAAACCACACAAATAACAACCTCCTAAGAAACACATACAAAAAATAAATAGTTACATTTCAAACTACATCTGCTGAAATACCAGATCAAGTATGTGTCTGTTGTCGCCAAACATTTTATAAAAAGAGCACAAAAATAGTACATATAGCCTACAAAGTAGAGCACAATGAGGAATCCCAATGATTCCAATTATCTTCATATCTAAGAGCAGACATGAAATACAAAATAGCCAACCCCTCAATAGTTTGCACGTACTGCAACACAAAGTTTGCCATCATGTGCTATCACTGATAACTTAAAAATATTCCCACTTCCAAAAGCTCTCCAACAACGTAACTTGTATGAGAGCATTATAATACAAACAGTGCACCCATTTCAAGCTATAATACCACATCAACTGAAATCAGCCAAATTACCTGCATCCAAGTTACTAAAGGGCATCTGTGGCAAAGTAGTATATTTTCCATTAGATCTGAAAGAAAATGTAGAAATTCTACGAGTACCATGACCAATAGATGCATCTTTGATTGTATTAGTTAATGGTGTACCAACATATGGCAACAACTAGTCGACTTAAACAAAGTTAGACAAGGCCTACAATATTGAAAAGAAAACAATAAATACTACAAAGATATAAACATAGAGGAAAACTAAAGAGAAACCACCCAAATAATTTAAGATTCACTGGAAACTGGCCAATTTGAATGTGTAGATCCTGTTACTACAGCCAACATATTAGACCAGTATACAATTCACCCACTACACTCCAAAGACACCATTGAAGATATATTAGAAACATATCATTGCATCAAGCCAAAGGATACCCAAAGAGCATATGGGAGAGAAGTGAAGAAGCACATTTGTTTCCTCTACTCTTTCCTACAGGAAAAGGGGGGAGATATGATGAAAGGTCCACACTAATTAGTGTATCAGAATATCGCTCTTTAAGAATGTATTCAAAAGTGAACCGGCAACTCTGTGCTATGGAGTTGCACACACATTAAAAACAGGCTCTAAATTTTTAAACGTGACCACCATCCAACTGCTTCAAAAGATAAAAACAAAGATGAAGTTTTGCAGTCAAGTATCACAAATCTCTTGGCAAACATGCGTGGTAGAAAAGAATACTGGTTCCAACGTCACACAATGTATGTTGTATGCTAAGAAACCCAGGCCCACCCTCATGGTTTGTTACTTTAAGTTGTTAAGAGTATGCATGTGATTACTTGCACAACTTCTTACGCACTGCAAACCAAAATAAAGAGGGAATTGATGTAAAAACACCAGGAGATCTCTGTTCTCTTGAAATGGTCAATGTATCAAGGTACTTTCACCATCCTTTCATTACTGGGCTGCACTGTATCTGCAATAACAGCAAAAAAAATATCCACTCGGATAAGTGCAACAGTTCTTTTGGATCAATCAAGAGGAACACCACACATCCACATGCTTTTGTGGATAAAAGATACTCCCTAATTTGTCCATGACCGTGATGCCACTATTTTACATTTTTTTGAAAAATACATTAGCTGTGACATCCATTTCAGAAACCACAGATAGTGACCTACGTACACAAATCCTACACATCCAAAAACATAAGCGTGTCAAAAACTGCTGATGTAGATATAAAAACACAAGTAACTACTATACCAAATGTCGCTTTTGCTTCCTTAGAACAGTTTAAAACAAGGACAAGTAAATAGCTTTATATCTTCTGTTAGACACAGCGCAAATCCCCTAAAAACGCATACAACAGTAAAAGGGACAAAGCATCCAAGTACAACAATTATTACAATCCAATTATAGCCCTCTTGTGGAATGCAAACATAGACATACAGTACATTGTAGACAATTCCACTGCAGTTGCAAATATGTCACAGGCTATCTCACCAAAGCGGAAAAAACAGAGCTAAAAGGCCTCTGGGATGACAAATCATCTGACAAAACACTAACACAAAAATTGTACAACTTCAGTATAAAAATGCTCTCCTATAAAGAATGCAGGTGCTACAAAGCTGCTCACCTTTTAACAGGTAGAGCTTTATATGGCAAATCTGAACACATTGCCTTGCTAAACCCTTGTCCAGCTTTATCCCTAAAAGAGTACTGAATTCCTACGAAGAGATAGAACAATAGTCACACATGATCCCAACAGCCCGGACATTTTATAAAACCATTGAATTGACACATACTACCCAAAGAGAAGTACTGCTTTGGAACGCATGTGCTTGCACGACATAGCCCAAAAATACCCTTACAAAAACAATGTCACACCAGATGAGACAACTGGTAAATATTAACAGGGTAATTCATAGAATTTCGCAGAAAAGTGTCGCAAGCGGCTGGCGCAGAGTGTCCGCGTGCGATTGACTGCGCCAGGCACGTGCGCTAAAACCGATTTCCGCGCACAGCGTATTCATGGATTTCAGGCTCCCAAACCAGCCGTGGCGCAGAGTATCGCAGCGACCCTGCAGCAGCGCCAGTAACGCCCCCAAGAACGCCCTCGCGCAAGGAAAAGCCATCAAAATCGCTAAATCATCGCAAAGGGCAGCGCTAACCCTGGACCAGTCCACAGGGCTGCCAAACAAGGAACGCAAAGCGGGTAACGTGCATATCAGGGGTACGCGTGAAGTTTTACACGCGATTAGCCAGGGCACGTCTATCACAGGGGTACGCAGGAATTATCACACGCGATTTGGCTGGGTACGTATATTACAGGGGTGCGCGGGAATTATCACACGCGATTTGGCTGGGTACGTGTATTCCAGGGGTGCGCGGGAATTATCACACGCGATTTGGCTGGGTACGTGTATTCCAGGGGTGCGCGGGAATTATCACACGCGATTTGGCTGGGTAGGTGTATTACAGGGGTACACGGGAAGTTCTACACGCGATTCGGCTGGGTACGTGTATTACAGGGGTGCGCGGGAATTCTCACATGCGATTTGGCCAGGTACGTGTATTACAGGGGTGCGTGGGAATTATCACACGCGATTTGGCTGGGTAGGTGTATTACAGGGGTACACGGGAAGTTCTACACGCGATTCGGCTGGGTACGTGTATTACAGGGGTGCGCGGGAATTCTCACATGCGATTTGGCCAGGTACGTGTATTACAGGGGTGCGTGGGAATTATCACACGCGATTTGGCTTGGTACGTGTATTACAGGGGTGCGTGGGAAGTTCTACACGCGATTGGCCAGGGTACGTGTATTACAGGGGTATTTGGGAATTATCACACGCGATTTGGCTGGGTACGTGTATTACAGGGGTACACGGGAAGTTCTACACGCGATTCGGCTGGGTACGTGTATTACAGGGGTGCGCGGGAATTTTCACATGCGATTTGGCCAGGTACGTGTATTACAGGGGTGCGTGGGAATTATCACACGCGATTTGGCTTGGTACGTGTATTACAGGGGTGCGTGGGAAGTTCTACACGCGATTGGCCAGGGTACGTGTATTACAGGGGTATGTGGGAATTCTCAAATGCGATTTGGCCAGGTACGTGTATTACAGGGGTGTGCGGGAATTATCACACGCAATTAGGCTGGGTGGGTCCTCACAGGTGTTCCCTGTACACCCTCCACAGCCCCTGCAGGCAGCCCACAAAACAGGGGACTACCCTGCACACCTGCTCATGTCCCCCTGCACCCCCACCCCCCAGTAGTGCAGGGGCAGCCTCCACCAGGCCCCCACTCATGTCACCCACCACCCCCACCCCCCAGCCACCAGGGTCACCCTCCACCAGGCCCCCACTCATGTCTCCCACCACCCCCACCCCCCAGCAGTGCAGGGGCAGCCTCCACCAGGCCCCCACTCATGTCCCCTATCACCCCCACCCCCCCGCCACCAGGGGCACCCTCCACCAGGCCCCCACTCATGTCTCCCACCACCCCCACCCCCCAGCAGTGCAGGGGCAGCCTCCACCAGGCCCCCACTCATGTCTCCCACCACCCCCACCCCCCAGCCACCAGGGGCACCCTCCACCAGGCCCCCACTCATGTCTCCCACCACCCCCACCCCCCAGCAGTGCAGGGGCACCCTCCACCAGGCCCCCACTCATGTCTCCCACCACCCCCACCCCCCAGCAGTGCAGGGGCAGCCTCCACCAGGCCCCCACTCATGTCTCCCACCACCCCCACCCCCCAGCAGTGCAGGGGCAGCCTCCACCAGGCCCCCACTCATGTCTCCCACCACCCCCACCCCCCAGCCACCAGGGTCACCCTCCACCAGGCCCCCACTCATGTCTCCCACCACCCCCACCCCCCAGCAGTGCAGGGGCACCCTCCACCAGGCCCCCACTCATGTCTCCCACCACCCCCACCCCCCAGCAGTGCAGGGGCAGCCTCCACCAGGCCCCCACTCATGTCCCCTATCACCCCCACCCCCCTGCCACCAGGGGCAGCCTCCACCAGGCCCCCACTCATGTCTCCCACCACCCCCACCCCCCAGCCACCAGGGTCACCCTCCACCAGGCCCCCACTCATGTCTCCCACCACCCCCACCCCCCAGCCACCAGGGTCACCCTCCACCAGGCCCCCACTCATGTCTCCCACCACCCCCACCACCCAGCAGTGCAGGGGCACCCTCCACCAGGCCCCCACTCATGTCACCCACCACCCCCACCCCCAGCCACCAGGGTCACCCTCCACCAGGCCCCCACTCATGTCTCCCACCACCCCCACCCCCCAGCAGTGCAGGGGCAGCCTCCACCAGGCCCCCACTCATGTCCCCTATCACCCCCACCCCCCCGCCACCAGGGGCACCCTCCACCAGGCCCCCACTCATGTCTCCCACCACCCCCACCCCCCAGCAGTGCAGGGGCAGCCTCCACCAGGCCCCCACTCATGTCTCCCACCACCCCCACCCCCCAGCAGTGCAGGGGCAGCCTCCACCAGGCCCCCACTCATGTCTCCCACCACCCCCACCCCCCAGCCACCAGGGTCACCCTCCACCAGGCCCCCACTCATGTCTCCCACCACCCCCACCCCCCAGCAGTGCAGGGGCAGCCTCCACCAGGCCCCCACTCATGTCTCCCACCACCCCCACCCCCCAGCAGTGCAGGGGCAGCCTCCACCAGGCCCCCACTCATGTCCCCTATCACCCCCACCCCCCCGCCACCAGGGGCACCCTCCACCAGGCCCCCACTCATGTCTCCCACCACCCCCACCCCCCAGCAGTGCAGGGGCAGCCTCCACCAGGCCCCCACTCATGTCTCCCACCACCCCCACCCCCCAGCAGTGCAGGGGCAGCCTCCACCAGGCCCCCACTCATGTCTCCCACCACCCCCACCCCCCAGCCACCAGGGTCACCCTCCACCAGGCCCCCACTCATGTCTCCCACCACCCCCACCCCCCAGCAGTGCAGGGGCAGCCTCCACCAGGCCCCCACTCATGTCTCCCACCACCCCCACCCCCCAGCAGTGCAGGGGCAGCCTCCACCAGGCCCCCACTCATGTCTCCCACCACCCCCACCCCCCAGCAGTGCAGGGGCAGCCTCCACCAGGCCCCCACTCATGTCCCCTATCACCCCCACCCCCCCGCCACCAGGGGCACCCTCCACCAGGCCCCCACTCATGTCACCCACCACCCCCACCCCCCAGCCACCAGGGTCACCCTCCACCAGGCCCCCACTCATGTCTCCCACCACCCCCACCCCCCAGCCACCAGGGTCACCCTCCACCAGGCCCCCACTCATGTCTCCCACCACCCCCACCCCCCAGCAGTGCAGGGGCAGCCTCCACCAGGCCCCCACTCATGTCCCCTATCACCCCCACCCCCCCGCCACCAGGGGCACCCTCCACCAGGCCCCCACTCATGTCTCCCACCACCCCCACCCCCCAGCAGTGCAGGGGCAGCCTCCACCAGGCCCCCACTCATGTCTCCCACCACCCCCACCCCCCAGCAGTGCAGGGGCAGCCTCCACCAGGCCCCCACTCATGTCTCCCACCACCCCCACCCCCCTGCCACCATGTGCAGCCCCCACCAGGTCCTCACAATGTGCGTAATGGTCAGCCTCCACAGCCAAAAAGCCCTACCAAGTAACCCATTCACCCACATGGAAATGGAAATCACATGTTACACCCCCAATGTTCATGAAGCAAATGAACCCATGTCCGTCACACACATATTTTCCAAATGAATGGGAAAACACACAACATGACATGCATGAAACCAATGAGATGAAACCACACAGTGAACAATGTAAAAAAAATGTATTAGAAAAAAATACGAATGCTAAAGAAAGAAAACTAACTACAATGTAAATGTGAAAAAAGAAGCTGCATGTCCGCATAAAAAAACAAAACTAGAAAATCTAATCCAAAAAATTTTGTCCAAAGTGAAATGTCAAAACTCTCCGTGCAACAAAGAACTATGTACAAAAATAACAAGGGTCCATCATCACAACAGAACTAAGGAAACATCCTAAAAAACCTACCTAAATATCAACTATATACAAAAAGTGGAGCAGTGTCCGTCGACTCCAAATCATAAGAAAAAACAAAGGAAACCTAAAACTAAAGAACTATATACAAAGGCGGCGGGCAAGTCCAGCGGCTCACTCTGTGGTGTTCCGGGCCAGGGCATCATCGAACTCCTGTTCGATGTCCCGGAGGCGGTCCAGTTCCATGGCCCCGAGGGTCCGCAGGGACGACGCCGTGTCCTCCTCCAACCCCCTGCGGATTGCCTCGAGGCACTCGGCCCGCCTCAGGGCCCTCCGCATGGAGTTCTCCGCCCTGACCATTGTGAGCCGCGCCTCTTCCGCCCGCCGCCGCTCCGCACCTATGGCGTGGCCCAACCGCTGCCACACGGAAGACACTCTCTGTCCTGGGTCCTCCTGCCCTCCGGCCGATGCCTGCCCCTCCGATGTCGAAGGCCCCGAGCCTTCATGGCTCCCACCATCTTGCTGCTGCTGCTGCTCTGCCTCTGCCCGTGCACTGCCTCCTGCTGCCTGCACATCCTCCGCCGGCTGGGGTGCAGTTGTTGATGTGGCCACCCCTGCTGGACGTCCGACTCCCGACTGTGGCAGGGATGCCTCCTCCACCAGCCTGGCTGCACTGTCAGAGGCAGCTCCACAGGGCACCCAGGTGACTGATGGGTGGGAAGATGGCACAGAGGACGACTGGCGCGTAGGGGGTCCAGTTGAGGAGGGGGTCGGAGCAAGCCCCATCAGACGGAGGAATCCGGTCTGGGTGACCTGTCCCAGCAGGCTGACGTGGTCAACGAGCCATTCGAGATGACGTGCAGTCTCTCCATGAAAAGACTGCAGGTCACCTCGCATGGCCCGTTGACGCAACGCCACACCAGCCAGGACAGGCTCAACCCGGACCTGGATAGCCACGTCCACAGGCAGAGGAAGGCCAGTTGACGTCAGCTCATCCCCTGCCTGAAAACGGGTCTGGACGTAGGCATCCCTGCTGGTGCAAGATGATGCAGGGACAGGATCGGGGACAGGATTGCACACAGGCACCTCCGCGGCCGCCTGTGCTGCCTCCTGTCCCTGGTCCTGGACTGCACCACTAGCACCAGTGGGATCCCCACCTCCAGACCCCGTCTCTGGTGCTTGCGCGGCCCCCTCCTCCACCAAACCCCCCACCAACCTGGATGACTCTGTGCCATCTTCCCCTGTTGGGCCCTGTGGGGTTGCAGCTGCCCCTTCTGCTGCCGAGGAGTCCAACTGCAACCTCCGCCTCTTGGACCTCCCCCCGGCAGCTGCGGCCTAGGATGCGGCACCGGACTCCTCACTCCCCGACGAGATGACAACACGGGAGGGGAGCCGGGCCTTGCGTCTCCGGCTGGCGGTCGGATCCCTGCCGCTGTGCTCCACAGCACCTTCTCCGCCCTCTTCATCAGTTGACGCTGCAGACAGGGAGAAACAAAACACAGGCATCAGGGCACTGTACAATGGACACATACACGCATGACAGTTGCACATGAGTGGCATTGGCAAACCTCAGACATGTCATCACAATCCCCAACACACATGTCATTGCAACTGGCACACATGAGCCATACCACAGCCATATCGCAACTGCCACCACCATCCCTACACATACAACAGCATCAGCAGCCAAAGGGGAGCCATACATCACATGCAACACAGGAAGTGCACCACACATGTACACACACCACCACACTTGCATGCATGTCTACACCTCTGCCAAGTGTCGCACTGTTCAGACGGGCATCCATGTCACATCTGCCAATCAGGCTTCCACATACCGCTGTCACATGCATCCATGTAGCATCACTGTTGCACCTTTGACAAATACACACACATGCACATGTACACAGTGCTCATACATGCAGCCGAAAACAACATACATGCCTGACATCACGGACATGTCTACTTACATACACATTCATCCAAACATGTGTGCACGCACAACTGCATTTGCCATGCAAGCCCACACACACAAGCACCATCCATGTCTCACACATTACAGCCCTCGCATGTGTCAGCCCCACGGCCCTGTACACCCCCACCCATACTCCACCCCATACAAACAGATGTGCAACCGGCACAATGGGGAATGATCACCACACGCCCTGCTCACAACCAGGATGCATGTACACTCACCGCTCGACTCCAGACGGCTCTGCTTCTCTAGGACCTGGACGTGGAGCGCTGGGGATATGCGTTCCAGGACCCCCATCTGTTCTTCCGACAAGTGGCCCCGGCGCCCCTTGGCATCCGCTGCCTTCAAGAGGCGCCGGGCCTTGTTCAGGGTCCTGGACCTGAAGTCCTCCCAGCGCTTCCTGACATGTTGTAAGTCCCGGACTGCCACCCCCTCCGCGTTGATGGCAGTCACGATGTCAGTCCAGATCCGAGTCCGTCCTTCCTTGTCGGCGCGGGAACTTCCAAAGAGGGCATCATACTGCCCCAGGACTTGCTCCACCAGGACACCAACTTCGGTGGCACTGAAGCTGGTGCCCCTCTGCCTCTCTGGCCGGGGGTTGTCAGTGGTCACAGATGGTGTTAGCCCCGACATGACAACCCCAGAGGCAGGAGTGGGTGGGCAACTGGGTCCTGGGGCTGGGCTGTGGAGCGATGGAATTCCAGTCGGGAGTCTTCTGTTCCAGCAGGGGTGGTCACAGCAACAGCACCCCTGGCTGATGTGCAGGCAGCAAATGGCAGTGCACGTGGGCAGCAGGCAGTCAGGCAGCAGCAGATAGCAGGTGGGAGCGTGCTCGGGGCTCTGGGGGGCAGTAATTCGGCCTTCTGGGCAGGAGCGTGGTCTCCCGTGTGCTCACGCGTGGCCAGCTTGGTACGGAGTGAATTGGCACGTGAAAATCCTGCACGTCAGCGTGAAAACCGAGGAAAGGCCCTTAGCGCGTAAGTGCGTCAGCACGCATACGCGATTCCATTGGACCAAAGGCCCTCAGCGCGTAGGCGCGTCTGTGACGTGACCCGCACGGGTGTTTCCCACACAGCACGTGATGACAGAGCACACATGGAAAGACTGCACGTCAGAGTCTCATCGCGTGTGATTGGTGGAAATGGCCGTACACCGGGATACAGGTGCGCTGACGTACTTGCGTGTGTAAGTGTCCGCGCACACCTCATATACACGTACATAGGCCAATCGCGTGTACACGCACTTTTGTCCAATTACACGCGATGAGACTCTGACGTGCAGTCTTTCCACGTGTGCTCTGTCATCACGTGCTGTGTGGGAAACACCCGTGCGGGTCACGTCACAGGCGCGCCTACGCGCTGAGGGCCTTTGGTCCAATGGAATCGCGTATGCGTGCTGACGCGCTTACGCGCTAAGGGCCTTTCCTCGGTTTTCACGCTGACGTGCAGGATTTTCACGTGCCAATTCACTCCGTACCAAGCTGGCCACGCGTGAGCACACGGGAGACCACGCTCCTGCCCAGAAGGCCGAATTACTGCCCCCCCAGAGCCCCGAGCACGCTCCCACCTGCTATCTGCTGCTGCCTGACTGCCTGCTGCCCACGTGCACTGCCATTTGCTGCCTGCACATCAGCCAGGGGTGCTGTTGCTGTGACCACCCCTGCTGGAACAGAAGACTCCCGACTGGAATTCCATCGCTCCACAGCCCAGCCCCAGGACCCAGTTGCCCACCCACTCCTGCCTCTGGGGTTGTCATGTCGGGGCTAACACCATCTGTGACCACTGACAACCCCCGGCCAGAGAGGCAGAGGGGCACCAGCTTCAGTGCCACCGAAGTTGGTGTCCTGGTGGAGCAAGTCCTGGGGCAGTATGATGCCCTCTTTGGAAGTTCCCGCGCTGACAAGGAAGGACGGACTCGGATCTGGACTGACATCGTGACTGCCATCAACGCGGAGGGGGTGGCAGTCCGGGACTTACAACATGTCAGGAAGCGCTGGGAGGACTTCAGGTCCAGGACCCTGAACAAGGCCCGGCGCCTCTTGAAGGCAGCGGATGCCAAGGGGCGCCGGGGCCACTTGTCGGAAGAACAGATGGGGGTCCTGGAACGCATATCCCCAGCGCTCCACGTCCAGGTCCTAGAGAAGCAGAGCCGTCTGGAGTCGAGCGGTGAGTGTACATGCATCCTGGTTGTGAGCAGGGCGTGTGGTGATCATTCCCCATTGTGCCGGTTGCACATCTGTTTGTATGGGGTGGAGTATGGGTGGGGGTGTACAGGGCCGTGGGGCTGACACATGCGAGGGCTGTAATGTGTGAGACATGGATGGTGCTTGTGTGTGTGGGCTTGCATGGCAAATGCAGTTGTGCGTGCACACAAGTTTGGTTGAATGTGTATGTAAGTAGACATGTCCGTGATGTCAGGCATGTATGTTGTTTTCGGCTGCATGTATGAGCACTGTGTACATGTGCATGTGTGTGTATTTGTCAAAGGTGCAACAGTGATGCTACATGGATGCATGTGACAGCGGTATGTGGAAGCCTGATTGGCAGATGTGACATGGATGCCCGTCTGAACAGTGCGACACTTGGCAGAGGTGTAGACATGCATGCAAGTGTGGTGGTGTGTGTACATGTGTGGTGCACTTCCTGTGTTGCATGTGATGTATGGCTCCCCTTTGGCTGCTGATGCTGTTGTATGTGTAGGGATGGTGGTGGCAGTTGCGATATGGCTGTGGTATGGCTCATGTGTGCCAGTTGCAATGACATGTGTGTTGGGGATTGTGATGACATGTCTGAGGTTTGCCAATGCCACTCATGTGCAACTGTCATGCGTGTATGTGTCCATTGTACAGTGCCCTGATGCCTGTGTTTTGTTTCTCCCTGTCTGCAGCGTCAACTGATGAAGAGGGCGGAGAAGGTGCTGTGGAGCACAGCGGCGGGGATCGGACCGCCAGCCGGAGACGCAAGGCCCGGCTCCCCTCCCGTGTTGTCATCTCGTCGGGGAGTGAGGAGTCCGGTGCCGCGTCCCAGGCCGCAGCTGCCGGGGGGAGGTCCAAGAGGCGGAGGTTGCAGTTGGACTCCTCGGCAGCAGAAGGGGCAGCTGGGACCCCACAGGGCCCAACAGGGGAAGATGGCACAGAGTCATCCAGGTTGGTGGGGGGTTTGGTGGAGGAGGGGGCCGCGCAAGCACCAGAGACAGGGTCTGGAGGTGGGGATCCCACTGGTGCTAGTGGTGCAGTGCAGGACCAGGGACAGGAGGCAGCACAGGCGGCCGCGGAGGTGCCTGTGTGCAATCCTGTCCCCGATCCTGTCCCTGCATCATCTTGCACCAGCAGGAATGCCTACGTCCAGACCCGTTTTCAGGCAGGGGATGAGCTGACGTCAACTGGCCTTCCTCTGCCTGCGGACGTGGCCATCCAGGTCCGGGTTGAGCCTGTCCTGGCTGGTGTGGCGTTGCGTCAACGGGCCATGCGAGGTGACCTGCAGTCTTTTCATGGAGAGACTGCACGTCATCTCGAATGGCTCGTTGACCACGTCAGCCTGCTGGGACAGGTCACCCAGGCCGGATTCCGCTGCCTGATGGGGCTTGCTCCGACCCCCTCCTCAACTGGACCCCCTACGCGCCAGTCGTCCTCTGTGCCATCTTCCCACCCATCAGTCACCTGGGTGCCCTGTGGAGCTGCCTCTGACAGTGCGGCCAGGCTGGTGGAGGAGGCATCCCTGCCACAGTCGGGAGTCGGACGTCCAGCAGGGGTGGCCACATCAACAGGTGCACCCCAGCCGGCGGAGGATGTGCAGGCAGCAGGAGGCAGTGCACGGGCAGAGGCAGAGCAGCAGCAGCAGCAATATGGTGGGAGCCATGAAGGCTCGGGGCCTTCGACATCGGAGGGGCAGGCATCGGCCGGAGGGCAGGAGGACCCAGGACAGAGAGTGTCTTCCGTGTGGCAGCGGTTGGGCCACGCCATAGGTGCGGAGCGGCGGCGGGCGGAAGAGGCGCGGCTCACAATGGTCAGGGCGGAGAACTCCATGCGGAGGGCCCTGAGGCGGGCCGAGTGCCTCGAGGCAATCCGCAGGGGGTTGGAGGAGGACACGGCGTCGTCCCTGCGGACCCTCGGGGCCATGGAACTGGACCGCCTCCGGGACATCGAACAGGAGTTCGATGATGCCCTGGCCCGGAACACCACAGAGTGAGCCGCTGGACTTGCCCGCCGCCTTTGTATATAGTTCTTTAGTTTTAGGTTTCCTTTCGTTCTTATTATTATTTGGAGTCGACGGACACTGCTCCACTTTTTGTATATAGTTGATATTTAGGTAGGTTTTTTAGGAGGTTTCCTTAGTTCAGTTGTGATGATGGACCCTTGTTATTTTTGTACATAGTTCTTTGTTGCATGGAGAGTTCTTACATTTCACTTTGGACATAATTTTTTTGATTTGATTTTCTAGTTTTGTGT
Organism: Ambystoma mexicanum; assembly: GCF_040938575.1. NCBI lineage: Eukaryota > Metazoa > Chordata > Amphibia > Caudata > Ambystomatidae > Ambystoma > Ambystoma mexicanum. The sequence goes on along the minus strand of NC_090941.1, from coordinate 867,910,666 downwards.
TTTTATGCGGACATGCAGCTTATTTTTTCACATTTACATTGTAGTTAGTTTTCTTTCTTTGGCATTTGTATTTTTTTCAATACATTTTTTTTTCCATTGTTCACTGTGTGGTTTCATCTCATTGGTTTCATGCATGTCATGTTGTGTGTTTTCCCATTCTATTTGAAAATATGTGTGTGACGGACATGGGTTCATTTGCTTCATGTACATTGTGGGTGTAACATGTGATTTCCATTTCCATGTGGGTGAATGGGTTACTTGGTAGGGCTTTTTGACTGTGGAGGCTGACCATTACGCACATGATTGGGGATTGTGAGGACCTGGTGGGGGCTGCACATGGTGGCAGGGGGGTGGGGGTGGTGGGAGACATGAGTGGGGGCCTGGTGGAGGCTGCCCCTGCACTGCCGGGGGGTGGGGGTGCAGGGGGACATGAGTGGGGGCCTGGTGGAGGTTGAGCCTGCACTGCTGGGGGGTGGGGGTGGTGGGAGACATGAGTGGGGGCCTGGTGGAGGGTGACCCTGGTGGCTGGGGGGTGGGGGTGGTGGGTGACATGAGTGGGGGCCTGGTGGAGGCTGCCCCTGGTGGCTGGGGGGTGGGGGTGGTGGGAGACATGAGTGGGGGCCTGGTGGAGGGTGACCCTGGTGGCTGGGGGGTGGGGGTGGTGGGTGACATGAGTGGGGGCCTGGTGGAGGCTGCCCCTGGTGGCTGGGGGGTGGGGGTGGTGGGAGACATGAGTGGGGGCCTGGTGGAGGGTGACCCTGGTGGCTGGGGGGTGGGGGTGGTGGGTGACATGAGTGGGGGCCTGGTGGAGGCTGCCCCTGGTGGCTGGGGGGTGGGGGTGGTGGGAGACATGAGTGGGGGCCTGGTGGAGGGTGACCCTGCACTGCTGGGGTGTGGGGGTGATGGGAGACATGAGTGGGGGCCTGGTGGAGGGTGACCCTGGTGGATGGGGGGTGGGGGTGGTGGGAGACATGAGTTGGACATGGGTGGGGGCCTGCTGGCAGGTGCCCCACAGTGCTGGGGGGTGGGGGTGGTGGGGGACATGAGTTGGACATGGGTGGGGGCCTGCTGGCAGGTGCCCCACAGTGCTGGGGGGTGGGGGTGCAAGGGGACATGAGTTGGTGTTCATTAGTTCAAGGAGACATGTGCCTTTGCTGGGGGGCATGCCCATGGTGGGTGGGCTGTCTGCGGGACATGACCAGGGATGCATGGTAGTCCCCTGTGGTGTGGGCTGCCTGCAGGGGCCGTGGAGGGTGTACAGGGTACACCTGGGAGGACCCACACTGTCAAATCACATGTGGAACTTCCCGCGCACCCCTGAAATACACGCGCCCAGGCTATTCGCGTGTGGGACTTCCCGCGCACCCCTGAAATACACGCGCCCAGGCTATTCGCGTGTGCAACTTCCCACGCTCCCCTGAAATACATGCGGCCAGGCTATTCGCGTGTGGAACTTCCCGCGCACCCCTGATATACACGCGCCACCAGGCTATTCGCGTGTGGAACTTCCCGCGCACCCCTGAAATACACGCGCCCAGGCTATTCGCGTGTGGAACTTCCCGCGCACCCCTGAAATACACGCGCCCAGGCTATTCGCGTGTGGAACTTCCCGCGCACCCCTGAAATACACGCGCCCCCAGGCTATTCGCGTGTGGAACTTCCCGCGCACCCCTGAAATACACGCGCCCAGGCTATTCGCGTGTGCAACTTCCCGCGCTCCCCTGAAATACACGCGCCCAGGCTATTCGCGTGTGGAACTTCCCGCGCACCCCTGATATACACGCGCCACCAGGCTATTCGCGTGTGGAACTTCCCGCGCACTCCTGAAATACACGCGCCCAGGCTATTCGCGTGTGGAACTTCCCGCGCACCCCTGAAATACACGCGCCCAGGCTATTCGCGTGTGGAACTTCCCGCGCACCCCTGAAATACACGCGCCCCCAGGCTATTCGCGTGTGGAACTTCCCGCGCACCCCTGAAATACACGCGCCCAGGCTATTCGCGTGTGGAACTTCCCGCGCACCCCTGAGATACACGCGCCCAGGCTATTCGCGTGTGGAACTTCACGCGCACCCCTGAAATACACGTGCCCCCAGGCTATTCGCGTGTGGAACTTCCCGCGCACCCCTGAAATACACGTGCCCCCAGGCTATTCGCGTGTGGAACTTCACGCGCACCCCTGGAATACACGTAGCCCGCTCCCCCAGGCCCGATCGCGTAAGGAACTTCACGCGAACCCCTGTAATACACGTAGCCCGCTACCCCAGGCCCGATCGCGTGTGGAACTTCCCGCGCACCCCTGAAATACACGCGCCCAGGCTATTCGCGTGTGGGACTTCCCGCGCACCCCTGAAATACACGCGCCCAGGCTATTTGCGTGTGGAACTTCACGCGCACCCCTGAAATACACGTGCCCTCAGGCTATTCGCGTGTGGAACTTCCCGCGCACCCCTGAAATACACGCGCCCAGGCTATTCGCGTGTGGAACTTCCCGCGCACCCCTGAAATACACGCGCACAGGCTATTCGCGTGTGGAACTTCACGCGCACCCCTGGAATACACGTAGCCCGCTCCCCCAGGCCCGATCGCATGAGGAACTTCACGCGAACCCCTGTAATACACGTAGCCCGCTACCCCAGGCCCGATCGCGTGAGGAACTTCACGCGAACCAATGTAATACACGTAGCCCGCTCCCCCAGGCCCGATCGCGTGTGAAACTTCACGCGAACCCCTGAAATACACGTAGCAACCTCCCCCAGGCCCGATCGCGTGAGGAACTTCACGCGAACCCCTGTAATACACGTAGCACGCTCCCCCAGACCCGATCGCATGTGAAACTTCACGCGAACCCCTGAAATACACATAGCCCGCTCCCCCAGGCCCGATCGCGTGAATAACTTCACGCGAACCCCTGTGATGCACGTACCCTGCTGAAATCGCGTGTTAGACTTCCCGCGCACCCCGGTATACACGCACACGTATTTTTTGTCAGCGGGTGTCCGTGTTTGTGGGTACCCCTTTGCACGTCATTTTTCCTGGAGGGCCACAGTATGGGACATTCATCATGGCAGTATATAGGTGCTATTTGTTGGCGCACCTTTTGGCGCACATTTCTTACAGCCGCAGAGACACTACCGCCTGCTTTCTTGTGGCGGTCGTGTTTGTGCCTGTGCGCTGGTTTGAGCGTGCGCTTTTTTGCCCTATTCTATTCCATGAATACGTGTTGTAGGCGAGCGTGTGGGCGTTCCGCGCACTTGTGCCCTGTACTTCCCCCGTGACGCCCACGTTTTGACAAGTTGTTCCCCATTCCGAGTGTTACGCCCGTGTTCCGCCTACTTTTGTTGCGTGCGCCGCGCTATGTGCGAATTTCGCTGTGCCCTGTGCGATTTTCGCTGTGACCTGGCGCACGCTGTTAGATGGCCTGTGCGCCAACGTGCGCCGCGCACTTTTTTATCGCACGTCCGCTGGTTTTCTCGCGCACAGCCTTCCATGAATCGACGTGCGCTGCTTTTCGTGCGATTTTCGCAATTGCACTGCGATTTTCGCTATTCCACTGCGATTCGCACGTTTTTGCCCACTTGCGCCGCGCTAATTATTCCATGAATCGGCCTCTTAGTCTCAACTTGTGAATGAAGACTATTAAAACTTACCAAACCCAGCCTAATTTATCGTATACAGTTGTAATTTCAATCTCTACAACATATAGAACTTTATGGCCTTACTACAACTTTTTAAACCTTGGAGAAAAGAAAAGAAGAAGAATTATTAGGTGACTATGACTCATTAGAAACTACATTCAAAGAAATTGAAAGCAATATAACAAATTTTAATTTCAAATAATACAAATAAATGTTGGGCAATGAACGCCAACAAGATGAAGACATTAAAGCTCAACTACATAAAGACACTCCTGAGGGCAGTCAACCTTCCCGCACAGGAATACAAGAGCCACTCATTCTAAATAAAGCAAAAGTAGCCATGACTGAGGTAGAAAATACCATGTGTCAATATAAACAATCCGAAGAAGACTTGTCAGTGCCCAAATCACACCTAATTGATGGAACAACTCACCATTTATCTAGAAGTCACTAAATGAAATGAACATGGTTTTAAACATGAAACTAAAACATGTAGCTGAAAAAATTGTAAACCTCTGCTCCAGTAAGTGGTGAAGCTGGTTCTGGAAAACTTTCTTAAATAAAATAATTAGAAAATGTCTACAAACGTTAACAAACAACAACCTTTCGGCTGTTCTAACAGCCCCAACAGGTTTAGCTGCCTACTATATAGGGGGTGTAACTTTACACCGCCTACTCCTCTTTCCAGTAGAACCACAAAATAAATTAGAATACTACAAAATTATCAGCAGAGGTTGCTCCTGAAGTATGCAGCATTCTAAAACAAATTAAAGTGCTCCTAATAGATGAGGTAAGCAAGCTTTCCAGCCTCATGTTGACATTTAATTCACCTCAGAATTCAAAAAGTCCTAAAAACCAACTCTGAAGAACTGTTTGGAGGAAAAAATGTCATTGTTTTTGGAGTGCTCCTAAAGTTAACACCAGCAAAAGATCAACCTATTTTCAAAACATTAGGACACAAAATACACATTTTTGCAGCAACACACTCAGAAGCAATGTAAATCTCTGCCAACATTTTCAGTACAGATGACAAACTCAAAACATGTGTCAGTCTGCAGAGCTCATCTATGCTAACATTTAGAATAACCCATGAGCTATATGGGTGAAACACATCTTCTCTTGGTGTCATGGAAACATTAACTCAACACAATCTAAAATGCATGTCCTAAATGCCAAACCTTTTAAGCTGTACTCAATTCAATGAGACAATGTTAAAACAAGAAATGCAACCCATATTGCATATCAGCTCCACAGGAAAATTAAAAGTTCATGGCATGACACTCCCTATGTGTCAAAAAGCAACAGCAAGACTAAATAACTTAAAAAAATTATATCTACAAAACAGCTGGATTGGAGAATATATTAACTGTGTGCCTAAACAGCAGAGTCATTCTAAAGTGTAACCTTGATGTAGAACAAGGTTTAATTAATGGAGCAATTGGCAGAGTTGTTGGTTTCCAAACATATCCAGATGACAACAACTATCAGTCTGTCAACATCCACTTTGACAAATTTGCAGAAGTTAAAAGAATTGGGCATACAATAACACAATTCCTTTTCAAAGACGTGCAAATAATCAAAGAACAATTTTCTCTATCTCTTGCATATGCTGTCACTTTTCACAAATTGTAATGTCTAACCCTAGATCACACATTAATTGACATTGGCAGCACTGTCTTTAAGGAAGGTATGAGTTATGTACCACATTCATGTCTGCGTACACTCAATGGACTATTCCTAGTTAATTTTGATGCAAAAAAGTCAATGCTGACATTCCTTGCATCCTAGAATACAAAAGTGTGGATATGTACCCTGTACCTCAAAAAATAAAACCTTTAAAAAGAAAATGAATGCAAACAGAACCTTCAAAAATACTGTAAAGAAACAATGACCAACTCCTTCTGCATCTAATAATACAACCACAAAACTGTCTGCTACATACTCAACTGCATGTCCATCCAAAAAGAAAGAGACAAATATCTCTTCGGCAAAAATATCTGCAGGCTCATGAAACGATGCACACACACATCTCTTTGGTACATTTCAATTCAGCAACACAACTAGAGTAAATTGCTTTGTAAATGAAACAATCAATCTTCTATTCCAATTGCCACCAATTGTTCACAACATGTACTTAAATAGCTCAGACCAGATGTGTTTTCAAATGCTCGTCCTTCAAAGAAATGCCACAGATAATCCTGTCAGCACTTGCAGTGTCTCGGGTATAAGGCGAGAATTGGACTACTGTGCAGGAATGGTAAAATGTACCATAAACACACAAGAAGAATCTCAAGAATTCCTAATGTACTGGACCCAAAAACCATCCGTATGAATGAAATATTTCACATTTCAAACTCGTGGAAACACACATGCACTCTCTGCAACCATGTTTCATAAGAGGGCATCCCTAATGAACAATTTGTATATGTAACCATACCAAATTGTGAATCCATTTCACCAGCTTCTGCAAAATCAAAATCATGGCATATCATGCCATTTTTGCAATTCAGACATTCGTTCTAGCATGCAACTTAACTCAACTCACATAGCCAATATGTCATACTAATGATTCTTAGGTACAATGCAGATGGCACCAAAAATAACTGTAAGCTTACTAGCTTTGCACACAGCCAAGTATCTCTTGGCAATGAAAACCTTCACAACAGTAGGTATAATAGACCACACTGGTGCCACAAACACTACAGGGCACTTTACTGCATATGTAAAAAAAAAGTGGTTTGTTTGAAGGTAACAACACGTCTGTTACTCCAAAACATAGGTTAACAGCAAATATAACAAATGCCTATTTAATATTCCTTCAACCCAAATTTACTCACTAAACTGTAGCACAATAAACAGAATATGCCAACAGGTATATAAATGCATCTATAATACTAAAATAGTACTTTTAAATGTCAAGATAGGTAGAATACACCAACAGGTATCTAAATACTTAAAAAATACCCTTGCTTTCAAAGCACTTAAAATATGCCATCACAATTCTTGTTACTAAAAAACATCTTCTAAAGTCTAATGTAGTTAGAATATGACAACAGTTATCTAACTTCTTTAAACAGTCCCTTAATAACAACGCACTTCAAACAAACATACTATCACACTTAAACTGACATAATTGTAGCTGTTTCTTTTAAGCCTCTATGGAGTTTTTGCCCCCAATGAACAAATGATTAGTCAAACCACATTTGTGGGGCCATGGCCTAAGTTCATGACCCAAAAATGTGGCCACAACCACCACAATATAATTAACCATATAACAAGCACATACAATACACTTGCAAATAACAAAACTGGCCCTGATCCCCCAGCCACTGAATTGGTGAATGTGGACACCAACATTGACTGCGGACATGGCGTCACCTGCAAACCCTATTTTCACCTATAAAAACAGCTCTGTATCATCTTCATTCCATCCATACCTATGCCTCTTTCAGCCATCAAATAAACTAGAATGCTTTTTCCAAGCTACTTGGTCACGGCCCTGTCCATGGACTACTGCAGTGTCCATGGAGCAAGTGGCACACGCGCCCACTTCTTTCACCTAGGAAAACAGCCCCATATCATCTCTATTCCATTCCCCCAACCTATCCAGGCACTCTTTCAGCCATCAAATAACCCCAAATATGTTTCCCAGACTTTTACACCACTGCCTTATCCACATATCCAACATGGAAGCCGATTCCAAAAATATGACGCACCTCACGCATTTCACCATCCAATCCATGTATGCATCTGATGTCCACAGACATCATGCTGGACCCTGATTTGTCTTCCCTATTTGTCCGCAGACCAAATAGGGAAGTGAGTTTGTGGAATAGACCCAGATATCACTCATTTTGTATTGTCTACATTTTGGTCATTTAAAAAAAAAAAACTACTTGATAGATTTACACCAAATATACAAAAGCACACTTTTGGGACCAAGCTGCCACTCCTGCTGCAAATTTGGTGAAAATTCATCCAGCGATTTGGGCTGTAGATGTGAGCAATTTCTTTTTCCATTGTGTCTATAAGGAAAAGCACACATTTTGGCACCCACCCTATTACTTTGACACCCTCCCCACGGATGAAACCTCACAGAACTTCACAGTATCAATCCCAGTGGACCATATTCTTTTTTTTTGCTGAGGATTCGTCCAGGGTGGGCAAAGTTATAAGCTGCTCAAAAAGTGCTTTTCCAATTGGTTGAGCAACTTAACCATAAACCACTTGCCTGCTGCTGCAGGCCCTTTAATATAACATATTTGGTTTGTTGTGTTATAAGTCTGCCAGCATTGTTAAGAATAAAAGGCCAGTCAAAATTCTTTTTACATGTGATTAAGTTAAACAACACTGCTATCCTTTCCACCTGTGCAGGGAGATTAAAACTACAAAGCACTGCTGTGTGAAATTATTTTGCCAATCGGAAAGTATTGCAGCTTATTTAAATTAAACTTCATGTAAGGTGTATTGCTAAGTGCATGATCTGATCATGATCTGATCATGTTTCAAGGTGCTACATGTTTTTGAAAGTGTACCTAATGCAAAGTGTTTTCAATGTACATGTTGTGGAGTTGAAGAGTCTGTGTTCTGTGTGATCCTGAACCAATTGGTGTTTCCCATTTGTGTGGGAAAGAAATAATTGTTAGGAAAGAAAAGCATTTGTGCAACGGAGTGCGGTGGCATGATTTGTGATTTTGTACAAATATACATTTTCCTATTCATTAATACATATTTATTCTCTCTATACACCGACCTGGTTCTTGGTGTAACTATTGCTACAGGGTGAGGGACTGATGTGGTTCTGTATGTATCACAGACAGGGCTAGATTGAACCGAAGAGGAATATAGGTGTGGCATCTTCGATCGTGGAGGGAAAGAATTCCCTGCATCGATGGTTGATGCATAAATATCTCCTACAGTAACCCTTCGCTCTGGGACCCTCTCCTCCACAATATGTTTAATATGATTGTGGTTTCTAAGTGTATACTTTGTAGCTGGAGGTCTGCTATGATCATACTAACTTTTAAAAAGTGGGATAGAATCCTTCCATTGTCATTTTGCACTATTTCCATTCTAAACGGGACATCACGTTTCTTTTGCAGAACCATAAATAAGCGCCTGTTGGATTGGAGTACAGAGGCTGTGATTATAGTTCAGAACCAACTGAAATTTAGTGAGGGCTTGGGAACCTGAAATCAGACTTTAAATCTCTTACTCCTGTGTTCGAAACAGGTTAACATTAATGGTGTACCTTGTCTTCAAGGACCTCTTGACAGCTGAAGTGTTTACTTGCCCTCTATGCTCATACAAAGCTATGGTTAAATGCAATCCAGGTGATACATGTACTGGATAGGTGTACTGGATCAAAAGGATATGTGAGATAAGGAAGACAAGCCTGTGCATTTGCCCCCTCTTGTTTAACCCATTTAGCAATGTGGTCTAGAGTAAGTTAGAAAAGGTAGCACCTGATGATCCCTACTTTGGCTCACCTGGTGTCACCATACAGTTGTATGCTGATGGTATAGTGTTTTCAAATGGACACCCACAAACCTCCAACTTTTACATGATGCATATTGCTCTTTCATGGGGGAAATTTGCCAGTATTACTAAACCTTTCCCATGGTGCACGAGCACTCACGACTAGGACACAAACATTACCCTTGTGCAGAATGACATTGAATGACTGTTTTCTTTTTTTTTTTTTACTAGGGAAATGTTTGCCTTAATTGTAATTGCAATTGTTCCTATCTGTTGGTTGTCTCCATGACCATCAGTCTGACTTCAGAGCAGCCAGAAGCAGGGAAACTGCTCTTCACACATCTGTGAAGACCTGCTCTCCAACCCCAATTCTAATACCCCCTCTGTCCTCATCTTACTCGATCTCTCTTCTGCCTTTGACATGGTCAACCATGCCATCCTGCTGAACCAGCTACGTGATAACGTGGGTATCACCCATCAGTCCCTGGCCTGGCTGAACTCTTTCCTCTCCGATCGACCCTCCCTGGTCCAAATAGGGTCCTTCCTCTCCACTATCTCTCTCTCTACCTGTGGTGTTCCCTAGGGGTCTAACCTCTCTCCCTGGTTGTTCAACCAATACCTGGCACCTCATGCCCACAGCATTGCCGCTCTCAGCCCCAGCTTTCAGTGCTATGTGGATGAAACTCAGCTTGTTTTCATGCTTCCATCTGCCACCTCTTCTCCTTCTCTCATCTCTGACTGTCTGTCTGCTATCCAGGAGCGGTGTGACACCAATGATCTCTGCCTTAATGCCAGTAAGATGGAGATTCTCCTCAACGGCACACCTGATCCCTCCTTACCTTACACTCTCGGGCCAGTCTCCCTTGGCCCTCTTCTGCTCCCACCTTTGAGGCTAAGAACCTCAGGGTCATCTTCGACTCCACACTCTCCTTTTCTCCTCACAACTACCGAGTGCACCTCCTCAGAGGTATTCTTCCTGTCTCTCTTCCCCCCCGAAGTTCACTGTCTCCAGAGCTCTGGTTCTCTCTAGGATTGACTACTGCAAAAGCCTTTCTTTAAATCTGCCTGTTTCTACTCTCCGTCCTCTGCAACTTATCCAGAACAGAACTGCAAGACTTGTCCTTGGCCTCAAGCCCAGGGTCGTATCTCTCCAGCACTGAAATCTCTGCAATGGCTCCCTGTGGCTACGAGGATTAAGTTCAAGACCCTCTGCATTGTCCACAAGGCCTTCTGGGGCCTGTGGCCTCAATAGCTCAAACTCTCTATTTGTAAATATCTTCTTACTTGAGCTGTTCGCTCCTTCGCCTCCAACTACATCAGATACAGTCGCTTCCCCAAGCAATTAGTTGGTAGTAGATCTCTTTCTTCGGCTGGAGCCACCCTCTGGAACAGACTCCCTGCCTCTCCGAAACTTGTGGAGAACCATCTCTGGTATCGGAGGCACCTAAAGACTTTTCTTTTTGCTTTTGCCTTCTCTCTTCCTCTCACCTGCTGAATTCCTGGCTAAAAATGAAACTGCACTGGTCACCTGGCTACCCTCTGTTCTCAGGCTCAGGTCCCCTCCCCACCAGTTGCACACCTGCACTGCCACCCCGGCAACCCTTGCACTTGGGTCTGTAATCCTACAGTCCCCCTAACTGCACTTTGGACACCTGCTGTCTGCACTTACCCTTGCACTTGCCATCAGCTGCCGCACTTCTTTTATTGTTTGATCCCATGTACTTCACTGCCCCTCCTCTTTCCCCTTGCGCTTTTCCCCACCCCTCTCCCCTGCATTTGCACAATCTCAATGTCACCTGGCCTAGTACAATCGTTGTCTCTTTCTTCCCTTTGTTCCCCCTCCCTTGCCTCATCACGTCTTGAAACACTTGTGTATAGGCATGTAATAAATTCCATATTATATAATATCTATGCAAATTGTATGTAATACCGCCAACAATGTATGAAGATACATTTTAAAAAATCCTCGATATTAAGGATTGGTGTCAGCAGACAAGCATGGAAAATCAATAGGGAATACGGTTACTTGGGTGTTCACTTTTTCTCTGATCTAAAATGAAATATGCATGGAAGAACGCAGACATCATGTATGACCATTGCTCTGGGGGATTCTGAAGACTTTGTACATCGTTTTATCACATGCCAGTGGATATCATATTGTGGGTATATCGAGACAATAATGAATGTATAGAACTATATCTGGGTGTATATGAAGCTAGCCCGGTTTCACAAAACTAAGACCACAATGTAAGAATATATTTGGACCTGTGGAAATTTTACATGTTATTAGTGCATACCAAACTTTGCATATGTATGCTGGGTCTCCTCACTTTACGGACTTCTATTTGTCTTTACGATTCTTCAGAAATAAATAAAAATGTGGTCCACAAAATATTTCCAGTGTTTCTTTATCACACACCTAAATATAAAGTGCTACATTCGGAAACCGTTATAAAAAGATGAACCAGAAACGATTTTTATTAACATTTATTTTCTTTTGGCTTAAACAAACTGGAAATAATTGAACCTTTGCTAATATTTTTTCCTGCATATGAAGTAACAAGAAAGCATACAATAATGCTAGTTTTGAGCAATGAGGTATTTCGCCAATGTGGGCAAGCTTTTTTATATTTGAAGCAAGGTATCTCGGGCTGCCTACAGGTTTTTGGCCAAAACATTCTCTTTACAGCAACATTTTATCAAATTGTGAGCACACTTTAACATAATAGGCTCACCTGAATGTGGTGTTGTGTGCTAATGGGAATTTATTTGACTACTGGCACACTTTTATTATGTAATTTCGTGTCTGTCATTTTAGTTTTCTGATCTAAGCATTCACTGAGGGCGTCCACATTCAACCTTTTCAGGTGTTAGGGAGAATTCTCTTATAAGGCTAATTTCCCAAACCTAGTGAGTCCCTGGCAGCTTTGCTGGATTTTTTTTTTTTCTCCTGCTAAGATTGAGACTCTTTTCCTCCCACTCTTAGGCGTGATTTGAGGTATACCTCAAATCATGCCTAAGAGTGTGACTCTGTGTGTGCTTATGGGCTATGGGGTCTTTTACTCCATAGGGTATCATCTGTTTTTTGTGTATGTGTTAGACAGCACCCTCAGTGCAGTAACACAGGGGTGTCATAGTGACCCCCAAACATAGACTCCATACCCTGGGACTGACTACTGTCTCCCAGGGCATGTAAATCCCCATTGACTTTACTAGTCCAAAATTGTGAAAAGAACCAGTACAAACCATCATATTGTGGAAGTACTGGAAGGGGTTAATTTGATTGCCCCCGGGTCTGTTTTCAAGGGGGAACTGTGCAGTCCCCCCTTGTCGAGTTTCTGGCTGGTGGCAGTGGTTACCACGCAAAATATTCCACCAGAATATTTCCTATGGGGTTTTAAACGCACCACTTTTTGGTGCAATGTTAAAGATACAGCTGATTTATTTATTTAATATTAAATCACCGGTTGGGTCTTTTTGCCAGAACTCTTTTCTAAAATGTCCATTTGTGTCTGTCTCTGTAACTCTAACCAAGGTCGGGCCCTTTGTTCCACTATTTTGGCGGACTTCTCCACAGAAGCCCTCCAAATGGTGCCACTCTGGCTGGGTTCCACAGGATGTGTGGAGGGGGGGGGAATTGGCACCCTGGACTGCATTGCCTTAGCAACCCAAGTCGCACTCTATTCTGATTGGCCCAGTGGTGAGCTGCCCGGCTCACCACTTAGCATGTGTGAGTGACAGCTAGGCTGTTGATTGGGGGTTTTTCTGCATAAAAGCAGGGCTTTTGGGGCTGGAACTTCAGATGTCACCACAGGAGCTAAGAAATCTGATGAGGGAAGAAGCTGAGCCATCTGCAACGATGACACCACCGGTGGAGCCCTGCTGCAATGACCTCACCACTTTCCCGACGACAAGAGGAGATCTTCTGCTGGAAGAGTCTTCTCTCTCTGGGCTGTTGGGATCAACCAGTTTGCCATTTCGCCTTCCAGGACCTCTCTTGGTCGAATCACCCTTGCCAAGCGCCCCGGAGGCCGGATAGCCAAGCTGCACCACTGTGACCGCGAATACCAGGAACACACCTTTTCACCGACGAACTCTGCAGCTGGTTTCTTCCCTGGGCAGTGCAACGACTCCAAGTTTCCTCCTCTATGAGATCCTCTCTTCCCCTGGTCGAAACCACAAACTGCACCCGCTAACAGGAACAACTGCCACCGCTGGAGCTTCTTCACTCTTAAAGGTACTGTGTTGTACCTGGCTTCCCTTTCTTCGGTTTGCCCAAGGTGACCCTTAAATCCTTGACTTACCAACTGGGTTGGCCTGCAGACCTTCTAACTTTGTCTTTTGAACCACTGCAGCCTCTTTTGAACATTTCTACAAAGACTTGAATGCATTGCTAAACCGTGTGATCTTGGACACATTTCGCCTTGCACCATTCAAAGTGGGCCTGGCCTATGAACTTTGGCTCTACAGTATACCCTGCCTTCAGTTACTTGATTTTGTCTCTTAAAAGTGTTGGGAACTGTTTTATTTTTATGACCTGCCTTTTTATCTCCCTTTAACCTAATTATTGGAGTGCCATCTGAGTTACACGCTCACCTCTGTTTTGACAAAAAGTGGTGTTTTAACTTAGACTTGTCTAGTAATTGCTAAGGGAGGTGTAATACTTTTCTGATTGTGTTGGAACTTGCTTTTGAGTAATAGTGCTAGTGTATTTTCTAAAGTGTGTGTTAAATAAATAATTATATACTTTTGATACAAAGCTCTGGTCAGTGTTTGCTTGTTCTACTGTGTTTTTGGCCCTATTGTGTATCCTCTGTATACTGCCTAACTCTTCTTGAGAGAAGTCCAACTGCTCAGCCACAGATACCAGGTAAATCTGGGTGGTACAGACTGCTACCAATTGGGTTTACTACTTACTCCTGTAGTCTTAATCTTTTTGCAGTGTTCCCTAAGGGAACTGCACAGGATTCTGCCTAACATCAGGCTCATTCACTTTTTTGGTCTCCTGTGTCAATTCCAGTTCAAATCCAGATACCTTTCCCAAACAACTAATGTTTGGTTCTAACAACCATAGACCTAGCTCTTTTAGTCAGGGAGTGGCCATTACTATATATGTCAACATTTGCATTACACTTGTAAGAGTAATGTGTATTCATTGTACAGTGTGCTGAATTTCACACCGTAGCACATGGTAGGGACAGAACTAGAGGCGCTCAGGCTGGACTCATCTATTATCAAGCAGACCTGCCAGATACAGTGGAGCACTTCCACAAATAAGCACTGTGCTTTTAGGCAGCCTAATCTCCTATAAGCATTGACTGGCAGGGACACAATAAGTACGAAGGTGCCCGATGCGTATGTAATGGGTACCCATCAAGAGAATATCAGGTAAGCCAGGTCATGGATAATCATCAGAAACACTCACTTCCTCTTCTAAGAAAAGTAGAATATAACTTTAGTGTAACATCCATCTCACAATGGTTCTACCCCGAACAAGAGAACGGGTGTTCTCCAATCATGAAATGTATCACTCAATGGGCAAACAGATGGTATTGGGTGAAAACAAATATAAATACAATTATTATGCTAAATTCACAGGATCCACAAATGACTTTATGATCCTGTGCAACAACAGTATACTAATGTTTCTAAAGTCATAGATTGCATTAGGCCAAGTACATGGCTTGTTGGAACGAGGTTTTGTGACAGAACACTGTCCTTGAGGGTGTACACTGCTGAGTTTTTCAAAACAGAGATGCTTGCTATATGGTGAGTTGTGGCTGCTGGTAGCATTCGATGGGGTACATTTTGGCCTATATGAGAAGTCTTTGTGGATTGTGGGAGACACCAGGGTAGACTTCTGGGAAAAAGGAGCATGGATAATGGTCCCTGTCCTGACCAATCCCCTGTTGAACGCCTGACTAGCACTTTGTCCTGCCTCAAGAGACAAATGTCACAGCAGGCCACTAAGCATAGTACCTGAGAATGTTAGAGTAGGTTTTAAGGCATCTCTCACCCTGTTGACCAACGTGCTAAGGAAGTTGAAATGGTTGACTGCCTTCCCTGAATGTGTACACATCCCTCCCACTGAAACTTACATTCTTGCCTCGCATAAGCTTTAGTAGGTTATGCTAATGTCTGAGTTTCCACACCACCATTTTCCCTCATCTGCCAACTTGGAGATTCTTGTTTTGTTCCTCATGGGGTCAATTGTATCTATTTGAGACATAAATATATATATATATATATAGAGAGAGAAAGAGATAATACACACACAAAAACCTGCAGACTGCCACAGCAGGTCCTGCTGTTAGCACATGAACACTAGCTGAGCCACGACTAAGCTCTCCTCTTTAGCCTTATCACACTCTAAGACCTAAACACTATAGTCTATCAGATATTGGTATTTTCCCTACCGATAACATACCCACAAATTTCTTCCAGCAAACCTATTGAAAGCAGATTGACACCCAGGAACTGCATACTTCCAATCTGCACCCATCAAGATGACAGGTTTCGCATCTGCCTTCCTCACTGCACCACAAATTAACCCATCCCCCCATTTCTCTTTCAGAGGGCCTCATCACGAGTCTGGCGGTAACCCTTAAATGTGGCGGTAGCGCTATTACCGCCGCATTTAAGGGTCCGCCAGATCATGGCCTTAGCGGATTTCTCCCTAGGCCTGAGCTGCGGGAAAATCCGCCGAAAATGTGTGCTCATACTGCCAGCGGGAAATCCGCCAGTGGGATGAGCGTGAAATTTCCCCATTGAGCCTAATGGGGAATGGGGCATTCCCGAATGGGCTCAATAGGGAATGGGGAATTCCAAATCTGCCAAACCGGTGATCCGGCACTAATAGCGCCAGTGGGTTTGGCGGTAGGGCAGATAGCGCCAGCGCTTTTAGCGCTGGCGTTACCACCTACTCGTGATGAGGCCCAGAGCCATGTGCAGCGAAGCAACCAAAACTGGCAGGGAGGTGCTGTACAAGACCACTTACATGTATTTATTTTTATTTTATTATTTATTTAATATTTGTAGAGTGTGCCTAATCCAGGGGCATCTTGGTGCTGATTACAATAAAGACATGATTTAAAACAAGCTGTTCGATTACTTTCAAATGTGGCAGGTTACTGGTTACAGAAAAGTATGACCTAAACCGAGATGCTGTCATTAACTTACATCAGGTATAAGCATACTTAGAGGCTTTTGCGGAAGGGCCAATGGGATGAGTCAGACCTTAGAGATAGCGGGAGTGCATTCCAATCTTTCAACGCCAGCACAGGGAAACTGCTGCTCAGCAATTTTCCCATTTAAATCTGGGGATGGAGAGTAGGTGTAAGTAGGCAGCCCGAATGGGTCTGTTAGTTTGAAATCTGGTGATTTTGGTCTATTTGGGAGCAGTTTGATATACATTTGTGTGTCAGTGTAAGAGTTTTAAACAAAATGCGCTGGCGAACCGGTAGCCAGTGGGCAGTCCATCTAGAGCAGATATGTGCTCCTTTGTTGGAATGTTCAATGCTATTCTCAGAGAATTATTTTGAATGATCTGCAGTTATTTGATATTGCGGGCTGTTAATCCTGCAAAGAGGGGATTTCAATAGTGTATCCTGGAGAGGATGAGTTCTCTGGCAATCGTGGTGCAGCTCTCCGCTGTCAGGAAAGTTCTTCAAGCGTACTGAGTTTTGATGTGTATGCTGCTGGCAAAGCAATGGCATTTACATGTCTTGTTAGCAAGAGCAAAGAGTCCAGATAAACTCCCAGAGGTTTTACTACTTTGGACACAGGGGAGGAGCTTCCGTCTATGACAAAGGATTTGTAATCATCATTAAGTTTGTTTAGTCGTGTTTGAGTTCCCTCAAGGAGTAAATCAGTGTTATCGTCATTTAAGCCGAGCCCGTGTTACGCAATCCAGGCATGAATGATTTGGTACATTTTACTCATTACATTGCATTACATTACGGCTTTATGGCTAAAATTGGTCAGTGATTACACCTGAGCTGGCATCAGGCTCTGTGAGTGTGCAAAATAATCACTGTATCTATACATTGGCAATGTGTATATATTTCTTCTCTAATAAGCATCTGAAAGGTGAACTGGCCACATATTAGAAACAAATATTACACACCACTTCAAAATGTGAACATGAACAATCTTTATAGCGGACTTTCATATTATCACTTTAAGCAGATCGATTTGGCATTAGGGAGTTAAATTAATTAAGCAATAAACCCCAATGTAATGACCAGGGGCCCAGTTACAGGCGAGAGCGACGCGAGGACCTTGGGCCATTACCTCATCCGCTAATGCCCCCTCACAGAGGGGTGTGTTGCTATTAGAATGCGCCCATGCTTTTACAGTGTGCTAATAGATTTATTTTTATTTTTTTGTAAAGAAATGGCATGGTTGCCATTTTTCTACTTTAAAATAAAACTAAAAAAACAAGATGGCCACCATGGACAAGGGTGATTACCCTTTTCATGGCAGCCTTTGCTGTGGCAGGGAAGGGCTGGACCGACCACAAAGAGTTCCAGGTGCCAGCCAGGGATAATACATCTGCAGGTAAGTGGGGCAGGCATAGGGGTAGGGGAAGTGGGCAGGGAAGGTGGATTTTCTGGGGGTTGCAGGAAGGGAGTGCAAGTTGATTTACCTGTTGCACAGCAGGGAAGATGGTGTCTTCACGCTTCTGAGTAGACTTGTAACATGAGCAATACCATGAAGTAAAGTCCACATGCCAACCGTCCTCCTTGGCTGGGAGGCAACCTGACTCTCTTAATAGATGCTAATATCATAGAGCTGTCTATACACACCCCTGACCCTACCATTACAACATATTGAGTTGGGGAAAATCATGTTTTAATCGGAAGAAATCTTCTAAGTGAAAAATCTACCTGGCAGTAATAGGGTTTTGCTAATAAAGACCCATGTTTAAATCTATTGGTATTCCCAATGTTTTTTTTTAACTCTAAGATGTGTGTGTTCGGACATAATAAATATAAAATAATAATCTGCAAAAGGAACATAATTAGATGTGAATAAACAATGAGTTTTAGCCAATTCTGTTTTTTTTAATAAACAAAGTCAATAAACTTGCCCTGCACTTGGATGAGGAAATGTTATCTGGAAGCAGTCCTGTTTTCAAGAATGATACCAACAAAGATTAAGTACAACCCAGAAAGTCCATTGTAATTCCCATATGATGTTTTCTTGCCTCACCAACGTTTTGGGCTGAACCCCTAACAATGATTAAGCCAAGGAATGTAATTGCCGACCTGTGTACTTTGTTTCCTTCGATGTTTTAAAAGGCAATGGGAGTGCAGTGAGCATGCTGAATGGAGAAATGTCTCAGCCATTTGTGTGTCGGCATATATGCTTACATTTGCCTTACAGTGACTCCACTGAGAGCTGCCACCACTGGACATTTTTACATAAGAATGTTGATATGTCCTTAGAAAGTCTTCCCCAAGGATTCTAGAACCAGTCATGGAAGCCTCCAATTCTCTGCCTTGCATTTGCTCTTAAATGGAGTGCAAGCTCCGAAATTTGTTGATTACTTGTTGGGGCTCTGGGCAGTTTAAAAACTCCTTTGCTAGTGTTTAAGATATCCAATCAGAACAGAGAAAGAGACCATTCCCTTAATGTTCCTGCAGAACGTATGGGGTATCACAGGAAGAACTTTAGAGCGTGCCTTCAATACATACCAGCGACCAGGACACCCAAATAACCAGAAGATAGACTGTGTTTCTGGAGGTGTCTTAGCATTCCTCATCCAGTGGGGATGTGCCTGTGTCATCACTTTTAGTAGATCAACAGAACACTTTAAACCTTCGGAAATGCTGTTTCTCAGAAAACCTATAGACATATTTGAGACTTCTTTGAGACATTGGGGGTCATTACGAGGTTGGAGGTAATGGAAAAACAATGCTATTCCGACCTAAGACCCTGGTATTAGAGGCACTGCTAACAATGGTGCCTCTAATAGGGGCAAGGGTGCGGGCACTCGGCCCTTCAGGCCGGCAATACCGGTAATCCGCTAATGGGAGGACATCACAAGTCAGGTGGACATGCAAATACCGGCATCATGAAGGCGCTAATAGGGGATACCGGCATGCTGGTAATACCGGCATTGCAAACCAACTGTAAAATGCTAGTGTTCCCAACTGCCACAGGTGCACACAATCAGCACAGGTGGAGGCAATGGAGTATGGGCCAGCACAAAAGGAGCACACCCACACACCACACCCCTTCCCACACCAAAATGATTCCATTAACAGTAGCAATACTGGGGCTGGAGGACATGCTTGCATTGCTACACCAGCAACAACAACAACAGCAAGCAGCACAGAGGAGACACAGGAGGAGAAGGAGGGTGCGACAGGCCCAGCATGCCCCACCAGTGCAGCCAGTGGTACCACGCAGGCAGCCCCCAATCCCTCGCATCAGAACAAGTCCATTCAACCCAACCCCTGAGCAGATCCACACCCTGTACCGTCTGGACCGGGACACCATCACCACCATCATGGACATGATACACGTGTCAACCTCATAGAAATACACACCGCCATCCCCCCTCTACTGAAGGTAGTGTTGGTGCTCCACTTCCTTGCCACAGGCACCTGCCAGCACACTGTGGGGCACATGCATGGCTTATCGCAACCCTTATTTTCTTGCATGCTGAACTAAGAGCAGGATGCCCTCCTGAAGCACACAAGTGACTACATATCCCTACCATGGACTCCCCAGGACATATTTGATACAAAAGTTGGCTTCCATGCATTGGCAGGCATGCGAAATTGCATTGGTGCCCTCACCTGCACCCACGTGGAGTTGGTGGTCCCACATGCCATGGAGGTGGTGTACCGCAATCGCAAGCAACACCACTCCATCAATGTGCAAATGGAATGTGACCCAACCAAGATCATCACACATTGTTCTGCCCGATATCCCACATAAACTAATGATTTAATGGTCCTGCGGAACTCAATGATACCAAGCTAAATGGAACGACATGCTGGACGACGTGCCTGGCTGCTTGGTGAGTTGCATGGCAAGCACATGGTAGTGTAATGGGGACAGATATGCATACTCCACCTGGGTGGCATTGGGTGTGCAACTGGACAATGCCCATACTGCAATACACTGTGCGCCAAAGCATCCCAGACTGAACTTGACACCTGAAATCAATATGAAAGACGTAAGCTGCACAACAATGACAACATGCCTGTACTGCAACCATGCCATATCCATCAACACCTACACTGCACATCAAAAGACCATACTCTCTGCAACACAATGTAGCATCATGCTGTGAGTATGCCCAATGCAAATGACCGCTGAACAGCACTAACCAGACATGCGTCCATGAGTGCGCAAAAATGAATCACACAAAGCCAATACACAGATAGTCACTGGCACACCACCACAATAGCGCAGCATGCCAGCATGAGAACATCAAGCCTGCAATGGCAGATCATGATGAGACTGGTGGCAATGGTGCCAAGATGAATGCATATGATTAACTACACATCACATAGATCATAGCAACTACTGCCGTAGGCAACCGCAGTGCATGAACACTGGCAAGAAAGTGGACACCCTGCATCAACTTGAGGATGCAACCCACACCTGTGGACCATATGACTTCGCACATTGTGGATAGTTGGAATGTCTCCATTCATGCAGGGATATGTTGATGTGAACAACAAATAACTGCAGGCATGTGAGTGATAAGTACAGGTGTCATTTCATGAAATCACTTACACATACCCAATGTTGCACCCATACAGGTGATGCTGGCTATCCCTTGAAGAGGTGGCTCTTCACCCCTGTCCGGAACCTGCAGAACAGGCATGAAGAGGACTACAATCGTGCCCATACCCATACCCGTGTGGTGATCGATCAGATCTTTGGCCTGTTGAAGGCACGGTTTTGCTGCCTCAGCAGGTCTGGTTGCACACTACTGTACGGGCCTGAGAAGGTGGGAAAGATCATCATGGTCTGTGCCATGCTACACAACATGTGCATCTGGAGAAACATACCACTGCCACCTGACATTGACCAGCATGCACCAGGTGAGGATGAGGAAGATGGGTTTGCACGTCAGGCAGGTGGCGACGTACAGGAGGGACGTGCTGTGCGCCAGAATGTGATAGACCAATATTACTAAGACACATGGATGTGGAGGGTACCATGGAGGTGGGACTAAGGGCACTAGGTGTGGGGGGACATGGACACTGTGCACTGTTAACCAATAAACCACACATACACAATAACCAATGTCCAGTCATGTGATTTTCCTTGACACAATTGGTGTATTAAACATGAAGTATATACAAAGTGCTCTAACCCTCCACCCCACATACCCTCTCCCCCCTTCTCCTCCCCCTGGAACTACCCAACACACCCTCTTCAACCTCCATCTCCCCCAGAAATACCCAACACACCCTCTCTCCCCTCCCCCTGGAACTACCCAACACACACTATCTCCCCTCCCCCTCCCCCCAGAACTACCCAACACACCCTCTTCCCTCTCCCGCTCCCCCAGAACTACCCCACACATGGTGTGCATTTCAATGCAGCATGAGTCTGCAACAGTTGCCATTGCCAGGCTGCCCCTACTTTCCATGTTCTCTACCAGCCTCGAGTGGCGTTATGTCTGACCGGCGCAAGGTCCGCATGGACCTGCGCAGAGAGCTGGTCTGCGTGGAGCTGGCAGAGGAGCACATGATCGCTTGCTGCAGTCCCTGTGCGGGTTTCTTGGCCTCCAAGGCATCTGCAATGCGGCTGAGGACCTGCCTCACAGCACCCAACTCATTGACAGTCGTACTCGCCTCTATCGCAACTTTAATGGCTGCAGTGTATTGGCGGCACTCCTGCTTTGCCAGGGCACCTTCGGTCACGTGCTGTCTGACCAGTGCTGTGAGCTCCTCCTGGCACTGTTCAATGAGTGCCATTCTCAGCTCTCTGTCCCTGACACCAGTGGAGGTTGAGGCAGCATGCGGCAAGTGTCCCACATTATGTGTGCTCTCTGTAGGGCTCAAGTTCCTTGGCCATGACTCCCCTCCAGACTGCTCATGGCTGCTGGCATTGGGTGTGCTGTGTGGGGTGAGGTGGGTGACAGCTGTGGCCTGGGTGTGCCATGTGGCCCGGATGTTTGGGTGTGTACCTCATCATCTGTCAGGGGTGCTGTGGCAGCTGATTCACCAACAGAACTGTTGGCAGCGTGCAGTGACCCATCTGCCACTGTCTCCTGTGCGGTGGTAGCAGCTGGTGTGGGCACTTTCGCACTGTCAGTGGCCCTTTGCCGCCCCGATGCCAGTGCATCCTGTGATGTTTTGGCCTTCTGTGGCAGTCCAGGTTTGGCTCTGCCTCTTGAAGTAGAAGACCTGTTGCCTCCTAACGTGCCCCTGGCCTTCTTACTCGGTGTCGTGGCCTGCGCAGCGGAATCCTGGCCCTCTCTGTCAGATTGTGAACCTGTGGAGGACACAGCATCAGTGATGGTTCTACATGTATTATGCATATATTGGTATTGATGTAGTTTTACACATTTGAGGGTATTTGGTTTTGAAGCTGTGACATACAGGTTGCTTGCCATATGGGTAGGTCATACAGGCATATGTCTGGGTCACACATGTATGAGGTGGTGTATGCTGTGTGACGTGCCTTCCAGTTGTGCAATGCGTGCAGTGTGACACATGTCGTTTACATGCTTGTGGGGTGTGTGTCGGGTATGGCTTTGAGGTACTGGATGAATGTGGATGTGATGGTGCTGGGGAAAGCCTATAGGCAGGGTTGTGTACATGAGTGTGTGATGGCCCATTCATTGGCTCATTTCACTGTCACATTTGTGGGACATCATCATGCTTTGCATTACAGTGGTTTGTGTGGACACTCCCCGCTCCTTTTCTCCCACTCCCTAAATTGACTCCATCCCAATTGTCCTGGCACATGTTTCCTCCCATTGAGTCGTCTTGATTGGTGAGGTTGCTCCACCACCTGTTTCCCTGCCCTGGCTCCTGTTAGCTGCCCGAATGTTCTAGATGCGTAGGCGCAGATCGTCCCAGCGCTTCCCAGCGCTCACATCTTTCACGGTGCGGGGGATGGTCCTATATCTGCCACAAACACGGCGTCCCCATTTTCTGCAAGGGTGTTGGCAAGCATGTTTAGCTCATCCTCCAAAAAACGCACCTTGCGCAGGCATGCAGCACCTTTCTTCGGGGCCTTGCCCATGGTGATGAGGTGGTATATGAAGTTGGGGCTGCTGTCATGATGATGTAGGTCCTGTGTATGGAGGATTGCAATGGATTGTGTTCTTCAAGATGGCCACCGTGTTCTTTCCCGTTCCTGTGCGATGACCCTACTTCCGGTTCCGCTTATTTACAGACAACGCTAATAGCAGTCACCGCTAATAGCGGTGCCCGCTAATGATGTATCTATTGATGCGGTAGTGCTGTCTGCACTTTCCATGATGCCGCTAAAGTCAATTTTTGGACTTTAGCGACATGCCGGTAATGTCGTTAGTGGCATGGCGCAAAGCTCGTGCCCGTGAACTCGTAATAGCCCTCCATTAGCGGGCTCTTTACTGCACGGACACGATATTTGCTCCATGTTGGTAAGGATTGTTACTTACCTCCAACATCGTGATGACCACCATTGAGCTGAGTTCAAAATCCAACAAGAGAGCTATATAATGCTTAATACCTTATACAATGTATGCAACCACTAGGCTTTTCAAACTCACCAAGCCTGGCAAGACATTGGGCCTCATTACGAGCATGGCGGAAGCCGTGCCTGTATGGCAGGCACGGCTACCGCCATGCTCGCTACAGGCATCGCCTCCCACGATTGGGCAATAACTAGCCCATTACGAGATGAATGGGCCGGTATTTGCCCATTTGCGGGTGGCAATATTGCCGGGCTCCCGATCCCCGTTCAGCCCAATAGGGGAGCATGGATCTGCCGGCACCGTTGATAACGGTGCCAGTGGCATTAAGAGTTCTGCTCGTGGGTGCCGCACAGCCCGCCAGGTAAGACGTGGTGGGCTGTCAGAAACCCGCAAGCAGAACTCGTAATGCGGCGGGATGGTATCAACGGTGCCGGTAAGGCACCGGCACTTTTCAAACCGTCACCGCCAGGGTCCTAATGAGGCCCATTCCGTTCGAGTTCATGCTCACTACAATCGAGACATTCAAGTAATTTGACACTTTGATGAACCTGGACCAAATCTTCTCTCCATCCATATCTGAGACACCCTTTGAGTCTACAGATGTATGCTGCCTCGAGCCATGGCTACAGGACCCAAACCCATTTTAATTTCTTGATATATGCTTAATTGCTGAATCCTGTTGATCCAGCATGCTGCCTTTGAGAAATGATCCAATCTTGTGAAAGGTTCCCAGTAGACCTTCTCCATCCTACTGAGTCTTCTAACAAACAATATGGCAGTGAATGTGTGGATTTAGTGCCCTTCACCATGTATTCAAGGAACCCTGAGGCCCTGGGCTGTATATACCTTCGTCCCGAAACATTGTTTTTGTCACAAGTGCCTACTGTGTTCAAGTCTATTTTGTGATTTATTTATTTCGGCATCATCTTGCCTACCTTTTCCTCCTGAGTACACGTCCCGTGTTATAAAGCCTACATATCGTTATATAGCTAGACTGCATTTCTGTGGGCTTTCATTGCAAATATATTTTTGTGTTTGTATTTGGTGATTGTGTTTTGAGTAAAGAGAGCAATTTTACAGAAACGTACTTGGAAAATACAATTTACCACTTACCACCCTATTGTTGTTTGGAGGATCCCCCTGATGACCCATATCTATGGAGTGTATAGCCTGCCCTTGACCAACATTATCAATATTCAGAATGTATAAATACCAGCATGCAGGTTGCATGTGTTTTTTGGGAAAGCCATGTGTGCTATATAAGACAAGTCGGAATTGTTGTTAAGGTTCTGCTTCTGCTGCTGATTTGTATTAGCCAAACTACTCTATTGTGGCTGATGCAGTACTGGTTTGCTAATTCCTTTCACTATGTAATCTTGCAAGCAATGTGGTACGTTTCGATGCATGGATGGTAGTATGTGATGTTTGTAAAGTTCCATTTATATTTTTTATATGACATGCGAGTGCACATTAGTGGTCTTGGTTTGCTTCACGGAGAAGACATGCACGTTATAAAATGTTTTTGAAGAAGTCGCAGGGTTGTGTTTTCAGGGGGCCTGGAGTCCACTTCTCTCCTCTCCTGGCGTCGTAGCACACCTGTAGGCTGAAGGGACACATTTGCTGAGAGACAGTGCCGTGTGAGGAGTGTGTGCAGATTGCGCGCAGGAGGGTAACATTGGATGAGTAGTACATGTGATAGTTTCGGATCCTCTTAAGTCAGTTGGCTTGTTGCCAATGGGCAATTCTCTTTTAGAACATTTTCAGTCTCCTGTGCTTTTGTCACATGCTTAGTGGAAGTTAATGTCATTTGGCTGTCAAGTCAAGATGTCCACGTTTGGTTGAAAGTGTCTTGCTGAGGGGCATTTGGTACAGTTTGAGGGTCCCAGGAATATCCTTCCAGGGGGGCTCTATGAACATGGAAGGTATACATACTTAGGGAGAATATCCCCATCACTGATCGATGATAAAGAAGCTGGATCAAACAAGCAAAATCATAACAGCAAGAAAAACATTCTTCATATTGAATGAATGCAATCGCATTGCATACAATGCATATTGTATATGTTAACTCTAAGGGATTCAAGGCTCCAGTACATCTCCCACATCTCTAACATCTGTAGCTCAAAAGTTAAGACAAGGCTTTGGCCCAAGCAAAGCACGCAGTATGATAATATTCAAAAGTAAGAATTTTGACTTTTTATGCTATGGAGATTAAATGATATCATAGGGAATGTGACTCCAGAGGGCTTTACCTAGGGGCAGTGGGTTTTGTGGGGGGCGTGGGGGGTTAACATCCATAGATGCTTGGAGGTACAGAGAAGGCCAGAGGCTAGTAAGGGCAGTTTTACCATTGCTCTCCTATATTTCTATTGCCATTATTACACACTCCTCCCTCCCCTGTGGAACCTGGATTGGTTTGTTCCTCTGTGAATACATGAAAGACTTGCAGCCCAATTTTTCACACATTCATTCTTCATGTTTCCACACATTTTGAGAGTTGTAATGAATCATCTTCAGTCCTGCGTTCCCCGAGATCACATTGATGCTCATAGATAAGATCCAAGTGCCCAGGCCTTCACGTCAGAGGGCAGAAAGCGTTGCCACATAGCAGCAGTGACTGCACTTTGGATGATTTTAAAAAGTGAAGGCTTTCTCTATGGGCATACATTCCTGGGTCCCTGGACCATATCTTGACTGTGCGATCCCTGTTTTACCTGGGTCTCAATCTCAATGGAAGGGAAAGGTGTCCATTGGATACTGATCCCCATGTTACTAGTGAACTGTGCCAGAGGAGGGCACAAGCAGCAGAGCCACCATGTCCATTCTCTTAGCCCCCCATTGTGTATGCAATCTTCTCCATGTCTTCGTATCAGAGTCCTGAACAGGAGTGTACTATCTGGACCACTGGCCTATTATTTCACCATTTCAGATATGGAATGCAGCAGGACATGCTCTTCTTATTTTCTTCAGCTGTGTGGCTTCCTATAATTAAGTTGCAGTGGCTTATCTGTCTTCTTGAGGAGAAAGGCTCAGGGTTATCGAGAAAGTCTGCTTCAAACATGTGTGCCACCACGTTTGATATTTCTGCATTTCTAGAATGAATGGACCTTCTGAATCTCTAAAGAACAATGTTATACTATGATGTTTACCATCTTCCGAAGTCCTTACACATATCTGTCACCTGGAAAATACCGTTTGCATGGACATGTTGTTCTGTGTTGTGTTGTACTGTGCTGTGCTGTGCTGTGCTTAGTGTTCTTTAAGCTCATTGTTGAATCGTTGCATAGCTGTATCTTTTATTTCTGTTTGGCTTGTCCAAAGCCATTCTGGTATTTGAATTCTTCACGTTGAAGGACTGTGACAGAGAAACAGCCACAGGGGTAATGCAAAGGTTACTTACCAGTAATCCTCAATACTCCTACTCTTCTTTGTCCTAATTCTTTCAGTTCTGTCCACCCTTCCTGAGAATCTGCTGCTTCTGCTCAAACAAGCCACGTTCGGTTAACATTGAGTAGATTTCTTGGTAATTCAGCCGATCTCTACCATACTTAGAGGAGTGCCTGTGCCTGGCATTGAAAAGGGTTGCAATTAGCGATATAGTTTTCAGTCCTACATTGTACATACTGTCATGAAAGAAAAGCAGGACTGGAAGAAATTGACATTACTGCAAAGTGATATACGTATAATCACTTACCCAGCCAAGATAACACAGTGATAGAAATCATATGTTTGCCTGAAAAAGCTAAGAGAAGCGTTAGTACTTGCACTTTTCATCCTGTCTGCTGCACTATGCTGCACCTTTCATCAGATAACCAACACTTTTCTGAAATCCTGCATTATATTTCAAACAGAATTGCCTTTCATGCGTTTGACTAAACAATATTGGCATTTATTCTAAATGGTAGGTTACGGATAGTTACACACCGTCAGCATTTCCCGAAGGCCAGCCTTGATTTTCATGGGACAGTGCTGTCAATCTGGAAAGGTGAATACCCTTCATTTGAATGATAGACGTATCTTGATGGCTGAATGCCAACCGTCTTATGCACAGAATTATGGAAATAATGACTGCTATGCTTGACCAAACAAGCGGCCATTTTAAACGTAGCAAGAATCGCCATTTTGCTTATTAACCATTGCTCATTGCTTTCTGTCTAAAACAGCTTTGCAGCTTGCAATTCTTGCGAATTCTGCTTACTCTGCTCACTGTTAACATTGTTGTCTGAATATGAAAGGGCAAGGTCGCGGGACTGAGGAGTTCATTGAAACTCCTCATGAGTAGCCCAGAAAGGAATGCCCACGCTCCCTCTCTGTAGCCTTGAGGGAGAGCTGCAGGGCATTTAATCATTTCACAGCTGCCAGCCAGTCTCGTACTGTGGTAGAATATGTTAGAATAAAGCAGCTAAAGGCTAGAATTATGCTCTTCTTACGGCCCCCCCTCACATAAACCCTTTAGAGCGTGTCGGCTCCCAGGACACGAATAGCACCTCATAGATAGCAAAGCTTGGAATGTGGCTCTTCCCCCGTGTGCAGCTTGCTTCCAAGAACAGAAGCACCGTGTTCTGTTCAACAATTAGAAGATGCCTCCGGACTTTCTAAATTGCACATTGTTACTAGAATAGACATCGAAAGTGTCACAATTGTCATACTCGTCGAAAATGTCCATCATCATCCCGAGTTCAAAGAAACTTAATAAAAGGGGGGTGTTAAACATGACATAGCTGATTGTATGATATGCATTTTGTATATATGTAACTGATGTACGTAATTCGCTCTCTTGCGTCCCTCGAGGTCTAGAAAAAACACGACACGGAGCGTGAGACCACAGTTGGCCAATTGGGACTATTTTTGCTTGCAATAAACCCTAGCATTGGCAATTTGAACCTCGTGTCTGGTGCATCCTTTCGTGTATGGTTATTGCCTTGTTTCCATATCGCGAGGGACCCCTGGGGCCCCTTTCA
Source organism: Ambystoma mexicanum (assembly GCF_040938575.1). Lineage (NCBI taxonomy): Eukaryota > Metazoa > Chordata > Amphibia > Caudata > Ambystomatidae > Ambystoma > Ambystoma mexicanum. Next base: position 867,881,927 of record NC_090941.1, on the reverse strand, counting down.
AGATGGCGCCCGAATAGGGTCCCTTCCCCACTTGCCCCATCATATACGTTGTAACGGAGTAAAGGCAGAAGAACGGCGAGGACGGGACGATCGAGCCAGGATCAAGAGGTGTACGTGTCGCCCTGTAGAAGTGAGAAGAGATTCCTTCTGCAGATCTGCACACATCTTATCCCTGATCAACGTGCCGGGCCAGTGGGCAAAGGAGGTGAGGGTCCCGAAATGAGGCAGAGGCCAGAGAAGCGCAGACACAACGTTGGGAGAGGTTGCGTCAGGACAGGCGACTTGTTTTATCAGGTGAGTCATTCCCCGATTCAAACGAAAACCTGATTTTTGGTAGAGTGTTGATTTTGCAAATTCAAACATCCAGGTTAAGGATAGTTAACCAAGGGGAAGGTTAAAAACATGCCTGGAGTACTGTCCACTTTAGCGGGGCTTTTCTGCTGCGGTAGACAGTCCTTGGAAAATGGCCAAAGTGCACCGCCTAGGGGAACGCCGGCTTATGACATGTATGCAAAATATGGTGTGGGTGCGATAATATTTTGTGAAATTTGGCATAGGCAAACTAGAAAGCAGCAGGACCATCAGTGGCTGATTAATGATAGCTTTGAGATTGCGAGGATAGATAACCTAGAAAGGGTGTTGATAAGGAAAAAAGCGCGACCGGCAGCTTTTGAGACTATCAAAGATTGGAGGAGGGAAGCAATGCTCTGACTTAGGAGTAGAGAGAAGCATGCGCGTAGGCACAAATCGGAGCTTGAGGTAGCAGAAGAAAAGGAGGAGGAGGAGTGGACGGCAAGACGGGAAGGGAGACGTGAGCAAATGAACATAGAAGGAATATACCCGCAGCAGGAACTACACATAGCAGACGGATTAATGGAACATTTGCTAACCCATTCGGGTCGAGGCCCAAAACCAGGATCAAAACCAAACACGCCAGTAGTGACTGCGCAGGCCCAACCAGTAGCTCTCATACCACCTCCCAAAGCACAAGCACTTCCCCTCACGCAAGCATTAACCCACGCCCCAACCACAGCTCGAGCCCTCCCACAAGCGCAGACCGCAGACGCACAATTTCCCAGCACCCAGGAAGGCCCTTCACAGACGCCACCTGTGTCACTTGTCCCATCCGCACCTCCCGCTCCAGAGACAGATTCAGCACCATCCACACCTCCCGAAGTCGAAATTGAGACCGGGGAGGCGAGAGGCGGGGCTGAAGGAACAGGATTTGGACGGGTAACTCGCAGCGCGATCAGCAAAGAAAGAAAGATTGAATTACAGCAAGAGTCAGAAATGTACATAGAAGGAAATGATGGGACAGCAGCATTGGCCTCATTATATGGGTACCGAAGAAGCAACGAGAGACAGGCAGTGTTGGAATACATGGGAACATTTTTGGTGGGAGAATGGAAAAAGTTACTTGAGAAAGTACCGCCACAACGATTGTTAGATTTGAACCAATTAGCATGTTGTAGAATAAAAGATGAAGAAGTAAAGGAACATCTGAATGGACTTTTTGATCTTAAAATGAGTTGGATAATGATTATGCTGAAATGTTTGCTGCACCTGGATACAGGGGTTGGGATATTAGAAGAGATGGGAGAGGGACGGTAGAACCATACATACAGCAGAGACATTCAATGTCATCTGTACAGAGGGGCGACAAGCTGAAAGTATGTATATGCAAAGCGATTAAGTGGATGTCGAATCCTAGTATCCCAACAATGGTCATACATGACATATTTGACGAATATTCCATGCCAATGAAAAGAAAGGCACTGCAATCGATGGATGAACATTTGATAGACAAGGATATAAAAAACAATAAGGCTAGCCCACCTGAGATACTAGCGGTATACAAGAGAGCATTCGAGCGAAGTACAGGAGAAACAGGCCTTTCACTGGATTTAGGAATACTATTGAACCTAAGAGAAGGGGGAGGGATCATGAGTGGGGCATTTCCAATGAGAGAGGTTCGGCCCACATTTATACCAAAAGTAGAGGTCCCTGCGACGGGAACAGTAGGGGCGCAGGTAACACCAGCCATTTCATCGCCCAGTATGTGCATGTCCCATTTTCCAGGCAAGAGGTGAATACTACAAAACAGACGATTCCCGATATAAGAAAGAATCCAGCAGGTTTCTGCATGGAAGTAGAGTCAACCCTGAGATCAGCAGTGCTTACTATGAGCGATATAGATTTGATTTTCCCAGTCATTTTGCCAGCAGATATATGGAAACAGATAAGGACAGTAGATGACGTGGGGGCTTTTGGCGCCACATGGGCGGAATTACTATTGGAGGACAAAAATAAAAAAGTAGGGGAAAATCCGGTAACCCGCATGGCAGATATACCAGAACGGATAATGCAGAGATTGAGGGAAATAATTCCAGAAAAAAGGATTCAGTGGGACAAATTAACTACATGTGTACAGGGCAAGGATGAGCCAGTAACGGATTATTTCACATAGATTTGAAGGAGTATTCACAGACTTCAGTGGGCAGGATGTGAGCACAGAGTTGGGGAAAAGGCTATTTGTTGATAAATATGTGAGGGGACTAATATTACCAATTCAAGATATGTTAATGGCGTCGGAAAGTGCCTGGGCAGCAAAACCGGTGAGTGAGATATTACACATAGCCCAATATTACGAGAACAGGGTAAATGTGGCGAAAGAAAGAGAGATGAAGGATAGAGTAAATTTAAAAACGAGGGTGTTACTGCAGCAGGTAATTGGATACAATAGAGGTAGAGGAAATGCACAAGGCAGGGGAAATTTGAATAATATGCACGGGGTGTCACTGGGATTAAATCAATGTGCGCACTGTAAAGAGGAAGGACACTGGCGAGCGCAATCCCCGCACCTACAGAATAGAGGTGGGTTTGGCCAGAGAAGGCCTCATAGAGGACATCAGGGGTCAAATGGCCCAAGCAGAAATAGCATGCAGCAGCAGCAGGGATATACCCATGGAGGTACTCAAAACCAATCCTATGGTCAAAACCAAGCTCAACAGAACCAGGCATTGAACCAAAGTGTTCCGAACCAAAATCAGGGCGGGCAAGGCCAACAGAGAAATGATCAGAGTGGAGGACACCGAGGGGGAAATGGGAATATTTTTGATACACAGCCAAACATGTATTATAGCAGCAACGGTGACTACACGTCGGACGATGTGTTATTTTCGCAATAGGACAGCCCACGGCAGGGGTCGGAACCAGTGTCTATTCCCGTGAATCAGAGAGGACCCTAAGTAGAAATGAGAGTCGGGAATAAGGAGCACCGTTTCCTTGTAGATACAGGGGCACAGAAGTGTTCGATAGACCACCACTTGGTTCCGGAGATCCCACTGTCTGGGCAAAAGAATGTTTCTGTAGTGTTCGCAGGTACACCAGTAATTAACCCCATGTCCGAAGCTGTCCCAATTACAATAGGACCATTTACGGAACAGTGTCCATTTCTTCTGACAGGAAATTGTGGGGAGAACTTGCTAGGATTAAACTTGTTGAGAAAATTGGGGGCAGTTATACATTGTACGGCAGATGGGGTGTTCCTCACGATTTGGCCTCACGATGCACCGGTGACGGAATTTATGTCAAAAGCGTTACCAGAAGAGCTAAGTAGAGTACCAACCTGTCTTAGGGCAATGCATGATAACGATGTAGGATGCTTGAAAATAGAGCCAGCAAAAATAACTTTGAAAAAAGGTGTTACATTACCACGAATTCCCCAGTATAACATTTCTGTTGAAGGTGAGAAGGGATTAAAGAGTATTGTTACTGACCTGGTGAGATTGGGGGTGGTTAAAGAAATTGCAGGTAGCACGTGCAACCGCCCGATTCTTCCAGTTTATAAGAAAGGAGGCAATGAAGTACCAGATCATTTCATAATTGATCTGCACGCATTGAACAAAGTGGTAGACCCACAATTCCCTTTGGTCCCAGATGTCACAACAATACTGACAATGATACCGGCCACTGCAGAATACTTTAGTGTAGTTGATTTGAAGAACGCGTTCTTTAGCATTCCAGTGGATAAAAGCAGTAGATATCTGTTCGCGTTCACTCTAGGAGGTCTATCATTCACATTCACACGCATTCCACAAGGATACACAGAAAGCCCGAGTATTTACAGCAGAGCGCTAAAAGAGGAGCTAGACATGTTAGAATTACCCGAAGGTTGCGTACTCTTGCAGTACATAGATGACTTGTTACTAGCTGCTGACACAAAAGAGATCTGCAAAGAAAGTACTACAATACTATTGACACACCTAGCGACCCATGGTCACAAGGAAAGTTTGAAGAAATTCCAGTATAATCAAAAGGAGGTGTTTTATTGGGGTTACCTACTTTCAAAAGAAGGGAGAAGATTAACACCAGAACGCATAGAAAGTATTTCTAGTATGCCTATTCCAAAAACTCAAAAAGAAGTGAGAGCTGTAATAGGCATGGCCTCTTATTGTCGGCAGTGGATCAGTAATTTTGCTTTGATTGTGAAGCCGATGATAAAATTAACTAAAAAGGATGCATTGATGCCTTTACAGTGGGATGAGGAATGTCAGAAAGCGTTTGAGCAATTGAAAGCTGCATTGTGTGCTGCGCCAGTTTTAGGCACTCCTAACTATAAAAAGATCTTTAGACTATTTGTGAGGGAGAGTGAAGGATGTGTATTGGCGGTTTTGACACAGGAACAAGGTGGAAGAAATAGGCCATGCGGCTATTATTCTTCCGCGCTGGACCTGTAGCGCGCGCACTACCACAATGTTTGCGATCTGTTGCTGCGGCTGCTGCGTCAGTGAAACAAACGGAAGGAATGGTATTGGGGCATACTTTAATTCTGATGGTGCCACATGCCATAGACGTTCTATTAAACAGAACACAGACGCAACACCTCACCTCTGCTAGGCTAACAAGATATGAGCTCATCTTGTTTGCACCCCACATCCAAATTATGAGGTGTAGCGCATTGAATCCTGCAGAATTAATGCCGCTGCCCATAGCAGAAATTGGTGACAACGAATCACCACCCCATGATTGTTTAATGGTCACTGAAGAAGAAACAAAGGGAAGAGTTGACTTGAGCGACATCCCACAGAAAGAGCCAGATGGGGAGTTGTTTTGTGACGGCTCTTGTTTTAAATTACCTGATGGCACATCAACGGCCGCATATGCAATTACTACCCTAGAGAGTGTTGGAGAAAGCAGAAGAATCCCCTACAATTCAGCACAAGCCGCAGAAATAATAGCACTGACCCGAGCCTGTGAACTCTCTGAGAATTTGAACGTGAAAATTTATACTGACAGCCAGTACGCCTTTGGCGTGGTTCATAACTTTGGCTGACTCTGGGCTGAGAGGGGCTTCTTGACATCACATGGGGCCAGGATTCAGCGTGCCCTTTGATTGTACGATTGTTGTCTGCACTCACGTTTCCGAAGCGCTTAGCTATAGTAAAATACGAGGCGCATAAAAAAGTAACATGTAAAGTGGGAGAGGGAAACGCATTTGCAGACAGGATTGTGAAACAAACAGCCACTGATTTGAGTACTAGATTGATGACAGTACAAACAGAGGAAATACCTTGTATGATAGAGAATGAAGTTGCCACAGTCAAAGAAATGCAGGCTGAGGCCACGACCGAAGAGATTCAGGGGTGGGCTGAGGGCTCTGCTGAGTTAGATTTGGAAGGATGTTGGGCGGACAAAGAGACCAAGAACTGGATGTTGCCAAATTGTTACCTAACCGCAATGGTTACAATGGCGCATAGCCCTACCCACATTTGTGCGAAGAAGATGGTACAGCATTTATCCACAGTATGGAAAAATGAGCCCATAAAAAAGAATGCAGAAAGGCTAGTGCAGAATTGTATTACGTGCCTGCAACACAATGTAGGGAAGGGAACCATGATTCCAGTAGGTAGTTTTGGCCCACCCTCCATGCCATTTGAGGTGATCCATTTTGATTTCATAGAAATGGAAAAGTGCCAGAACTACAAATATGTGTTAGTGGTGATTTGTGCATTTAGCATGTGGGTGGAGGCATATCCTTTAAAAGACTGTACTGCCATGTCAAAGGCAAAAGTAATGTTGAAAGAGTATTTCTCCTGGTTCGGGCTGCCCCATGTCCTGTGGTCAGATAATGGCCCACACTTTGTGGGCGCAGTAGTACTACAGATCTGTGCAGGTCTACAGATAGAGAAGTGATTCCACAGTTCCAGGCATCCCATTTCTGCCGGGCTTGTTGAGAGACATAACGGTATCTTAAAGTCAAAGATAGCTAAAATCTGTGCTGGAAGCAAGTTGAGTTGGGTGGATGCATTACCCCTAGCGCTATTGTGCATGCGCAAGTCTGTGCAGGCTAAAACTGGGCTCTCCCCCTATGAAATTATAATGGGGAGGCCGGCAAATGTATGGTGCGCACCGCAGCCCAAAAGATTATGTGAGGTCAAGCATCCTGTGTTAAACACGTACAGTGGCCTTTTAATGCAGAAGTTGCGTTTGATTCATCAGCAGGCGCAGGAGGCGTTACCAGTGCGATACAAAAGACCGGGGAACTCGCTGGAGCCTGGAAGCTGGGTCCTGATTAAGAACTTTGAGCAGAAGACAGCATTAGCACCCAGGTGGCACGGCCCCTACCAAGTACTTTTTGCGACGCAAACGGCCATTCGAGTGGACGGTCGCAAGGCATGGATCCATGCGACACATGTCAAAAGATTCCCAGGACTGCTGACAACTTCCGATGACCAGAGAAAGGAAACGGTCTCGGAAACTAAAGAAACTGTTGCCAGTCCACTGCCACAGCATCAGCCTGAGCGAGAAGTGAAAGATGAAACAAAGCCTAAGCGAAAAGTGAAACTCGAAACAGAGCCTGAGGAGGCTGCCAGAAAGGGGAAAGGGCGAAAAGTGCCCCAATGTTGCTCAGCAGAAACAACATCACTGCCGAGTGACACAAACTCTGCATTGCAAACACCAGCAGAAACAACACGTGTACCCCTTTGGCTCCCACCAGTTTCTGCAAACGCACCAAAGCCAAAGAAAGAAACTACATCATTGCCACGGCGCTCATTGCTACCCATCATTGTGCCGCAGGCTGACACTCAGCCTGATACTGGAAGTGCAAAGGCACTATTCACGGATCATTCAATACCAGGAGTGAAACGGTATAATTTGGGGCCTTGACAGGCAAAGTGATCCACAGATCTTTGGTGCTTTTCTTTTGCCTTTGGTTCCACTCACGGACGGAGTGGGAACCAGGGGCGTAGAAAAGAGAAGTGTGAGAGTTGTGCAAGTTGGACAATTCAAGACTCACGGCTCCTCGGTGCGCTTATAATAAAGTACATGTGTCCTAAGCCAGAGCAGGACAAGCTGGATGCACATAGTACTCTATCAATAAAGAATTGTTCAGAAATCGTCTGAGCAGTGGGAGAAAGAACAACTAATCTTGCTTGGAGAGGATAAGTGATCTAGGCTGTGAAAGGGTTGGCAGAATTGAACTGTGACATTTTCGTTGAACTTTTCTGGCATCAAGAACAAGAGACATTTGCGACAAACTTTGCCAGCAAGAAGAAGGTCGATGAAGAACAAATCAAAACCGGTTTCAGCCTCCTCCTGCACCTCTGCTGAAAAGATGATAGTTTTAGAGACTGTAAATATAGGGAAAAAGCATGGTAAAAGGAATAAGGTACGGATTTGGACATTGGTCCTGTGTTCTCTAAGTATGGTAGTACCAACAATAATAGCTATTACACTATGGTTCCTGGAGTCCGCGCACCCATTAGAAACACTTTTGCCAAAAGCAGCTACTGAAAGCCCGGTTCATGTAATCACTGGTACTTTGTCCCCAATGGAAGAAAGACATAGAGAAGGATATGGTAACAATACATTGTTGCTCATAATGAACATGACCCATGCGGTTTTAAAGAAAAAAGATTGCTGGGTTTGTGCCCATTTACCACAGCACGATGGGAAAGGGATAGGCTGGTATGTACAACCGTTATCGTTGGTTTATTCATGTGAAGTATCGTTGAGTGCAATGTTCTTTGGGAAATGGAACAAGAGTAATACGGGTCAGCTAGATGAGACCAATATGAATGAATTTGAGGAAGTGATCATGAGACTTTTGGGTTGTTCCATATTCCACAAAGCTTGCATGTTTTCACCAGATCCCATGAGTAAAAATACACGAAAGACAACAAGACTAGATAGATTACATAGGCAGAATAGACCGACCCCGCCAACATCAGTAATGACATTTCGAATGAGGGATGAATGGAATAAGGATGCTGTGCCCCCTGCCTATACAGTGGATAACAGCCCCAAAACTGCTCCCCTATGTTTAAAGAAAAAAGGTTCCTATAAAGTAGCAACGTTTAGCAGCTGCCTGAACACAGTGGTTTTATAGCACAAAATAGAACCTGTGTACGTAGGGGACCCTGTTTACTTTATATGTGGGGCAAAAGCATATCCATGGTTACCTAGGAACTGGGGAGGTACATGCTACCTAGGTCTACTGTTTCCAGGAGTGTTCCTCTTGGAGACAGCAGAAGTAGCCAGACGAACAAAAGGTAGAACTCAAAGGAGTAGTGAAGATGGAATGATAGCAATAGATGTAGCCAAATCGTTTATACCATTCTTGGCCCAAATAGAAAATTCCTATAATATAAGAAAACTGTCTAGAATATTAAAAAATACAATAGATTCAACAACGATATTTTATTAAATATGACGTTAGAAGAGAAAGGAATAAGACTAATGGCACTACAAAACAGAATGGCTCTTGACATAATATTAGTTGATCGTGGGGGAGTTTGCAAACTCGTAAAAACTGCATGCTGTGTGTTTATAGATGATTACTCCCCTACGATATTTAAAGCAATCCGGAAATTACATGTCCTAATTTCCACACTCTCTACTGAAGAAGAGGGTTGGGGGATAGGATCCTGGTTGTGGGGACTATTGCGGTCCCGGGGATGGAAGCTAATTTCGATACTAATGGTGATACTTGGTATATTCATAACATGTTGCTGTTGCATACAATGCCTACCAATAGTTTGCACTGAGATAACTGAGGGATGTACTAAGGGATGTATGCACATGGTGTCGAGAGGAAAACAAACACATGGCCGAAATAACAGAGACACTGATGAAACAAAAACAATTCATGGCTATAGACATTAATGATGAAGATGATGCTTGTGATAGCATGAAAGGTTCAGTCATAGATACCCCAGACTTATCCTCATCAGAGGAGGATACAATAAATGGATAAGACGTTTGGCATATGGCCAAAAGGAGGGTTTCGCAGTCTGGAAAAGTGAATACCCTTCATTTGAATGATTGAAGTATCTTGGTGGCCGAAGGCCAACCGTCTTATGCACAGAATTATGGAAATAAAGACTGCTATGCTTGACCAACAAGTGGCCATTTTTAAACGTAGCAAGAATCGCCATTTTGCTTGTTAACCATTGCTCATTGCTTTCTGTCTAAAACTGCTTTGCAGCTTGCAATTCTTGCGAATTCTGCTTACTCTGCTCAACTGTTAACATTGTTGTCTGAATATGAAAAGGCAATGTCGCGGGACTGAGGAGTTCGTTGAAACTCCTCATGAGTAGCCCAGAAAGGAATGCCCACGCTCCCTCTCTGTAGCCTTGAGGGAGAGCTGCAGGGCATTTAATCATTTCACAGCTGCCAGCCAGTCTCGTACTGTGGTAGAATATGTTAGAATAAAGCAGCTAAAGGCTTGAATTATGCTCTTCTTACGGCCCCCCCTCACAAAAACCCTTTAGAGCGTGTCGGCTCCCAGGACACGAATAGCACCTCATAGATAGCAAAGCCTGGAATGTGGCTCTTCCCCCGTGTGCAGCTTGTTTCCAAGAACAGAAGCACTGTGTTCTGTTCAACAACTAGAAGATGCCTCCGCACTTTCTAAATTGCACATTGTTACTAGAATAGACATCGAAAGTGTCATAATTGTCATACTCGTCGGAAATGTCCATCATCATCCCGAGTTCAAAGAAACTTAATAAAAGGGGGTGTTAAACATGACATAGCTGATTGTATGATATGCCTTTTGTATATATGTAACTGATGTACGTAATTCGCTCTCTTGCGTCCCTCGAGGTCTAGAAAATACACGTCACGGGGCGTGAGACCACAGTTGGCCAATTGGGACTATTTTTGCTTGCAATAAACCCTAGCATTGGGAATTTGAACCTCGTGTCTGGCGCATCCTTTCGTGTATGGTTATTGCCTTGTTTCCATATCGCGAGGGACCCCTAGGGGCCCCTTTCAGTGCCACGCCTTCTAACCAGGGTTGCTATTTTCTTATTAGCACAGAACCATCAACTTCCCGCTGCAGTTTTCATTTAACAATATCATCTATGTGTTAATTTTAATGTAACCTGTACAGTGCAAGCATCTCTGCTTTACTTTTGATGGAGTTGAAAAGAGTGCTTTTTATTTTTCACTTCCAGCGAAATAGGTGGGAACGTTTTTGCCTGCAGCACAAAAGTGGATGACATTTCTCAAAACGGTCCTTTATTTATAAGAATCATTGCACTCGTGTGTGCCTGAACTCGCTCAGAACCATATTCTCGCGCTGAAGGATTGAGAAGCTTATCCCCAAGTAACTTACGAGTTTAAGTGCATTCAGCAAGACATAAAACAAAACAAAGCCACGCTTGTAAAGTTTACACTGGCCAAAGGACATGTAGCACACCTGCATTTGCTGAAGTTTATGTACGTATCGTGTGCATGGTGTAGGAGGAAGGAGAGTCCATGCACGCACATTACACATGCAGCTTTGGGATCAGCCTCGAAACTGCTTCCTTTTGTGGACTGCTGTTTGGTTTTTGTGATTTAGTAGATGACAGATGCTATAAGCACATTCAGTGTGTTTGACCTAGCAGGCCAACTATGCTAAGAGGAACTGTACATGCCTTGCATTCTTATGTGGGGTGGGAAGACAGCGATGTTTAGCAAGGAGGCGAACCAGCGTACACACATGGGCATGGAGGTATGAGAGCCTGTGTAACCAGGGCCTTCAACAGCAGTAAAAAGCAGTATGGTTACTGGTAGCAAGATAGTGAGACTGGGTTATTCCAGTGGCGCACGGAAGTCACTGCACCAAAGGACGTTAGCATGGATGTGAGAACTGTGATTTAAGAATGAACAGCATCCTACAGATACCCATGCTCCAATGATACTGGCGTCAGTCTGCCACCACTGCTGCCCCCACAGCCTTTAGGAATGATAGAGGAAAATAGAAGACATGTTCTGGGAATTCCACAACAAGGTGGGCCTTGTGCAGGTCATGAGTTGGCATTTTCAGACAAGGCTCTGTAGAACGTTACAAGTACCTTGCTCCATTTTTCACTGTATTATGTATTTTTTTGCATTCATGCATCTGTGATTCGACACGCACTTTTGCTTTAAATTATGTGATGCTGTCAGGTAACGTCTTTCATTTCTTTAATTTTGTATTAAAGATGTGTGTTCATACAAATTAGACATTTGTCATGTTATTGTGCTCGGCTCACTGCATACATAGACCAGTGCATGTAGTCAGCAAGAACCTGTTTTCTAACCATGGTATTGCCCTGCACCAATGCCCCCTCCTAATTTTGTATTAAAGATGTGTGTTCATACAAATGAGACATTTGTCATGTTATTGTGTTCGGCTCACTGGATACATAGGCCAGTGCATGTAGTCAGCAAGAACCTGTTTTCTAACCATGGTATTGCCCTGCACCAATGCCCCCTCCTAACCGATGCCCCCCACACACACGTACACATGTGTATACACATACAAATGTACACAGACAGTCATGCACACATACAGCCATTCTCAATCATTCTCATAGCGCCCACGAGAACACTTCACTCATGCAGATACACACATTCATATATACATGCACACAAGAACTGAAGCCCCCATACAGCATCTCTCAAGCACTGTATGGGGACACGATTCCTTGTATTCATGCATATATATCTACGGGAATCTTCCTGAATAAGTGTTCTGGTGGGTGCTGTGTGAAATATTCATTCACACCACACTCTGCAGAGCACTACACTCACACACGTACCACATTCATACAAGTAGCTCACTCCCCTATACAGCTTCTATCAATCAATGAATAAGTAGGATAAGCTGTATGGGGTTGTGACTGCCTGTGTACATGTATATATGAACATGTGCATCTGGCTGAGTAAGTGTTCTGCTGTGTGTTTTGTGAAATATTCATTTACATGGCACCCAGCAGAACACTTCACTCACAGATACATTCATATAGACACCTGCATACAAGCAGTCATGCACCCATACAGCCTCTCTCAATCATACACATGGCACTCAAAAGGACACTTCATGCAGATACACACAGTCATACACATGTAAACAAGCAGCCACACCACCGTGCAGCTTCTCTGAGTCACTGAATGACTGAGCGGAGCTGTATGGGCGCTTGACTGCCTGTGTGCATTTATATATGAATATGTGCATTTGCCTCAGTAAGTGTCCTGCTGCGTGCTGTGTGAATTATTAATTCACAGGGCATCCAGCTGTAAGTGATTTCAATCCGGCACACACCCAAGTCAACGCCTAGTATGTAGTGCACAACTGAAATCCTTATTTATTTTTGTCTAAAAGTTAATTAATCTGAACGATATACCACACATATCACACCCTTCTCCTGGACCCCTCCCTCCCCCCGGTCACACTGAACCAGGAATCATGCTGGTTTGCAAAGGAAAATATTTATTTATGGATTTAAAATGTTATCACAATAGGTTTTAATAGGTACACAACAATCACCAATGGGGTGATGTAACACTGAATAATCTGTTTAATACACAAGGAGTAAGTAGTGAGCAAAACAATTCAGCACCAAAAATAATACTTTTGTGTGGGTTCTGATCTGGTAGCACTGTGGTTAGAGGTTCTCCCTGCACACCACTCAACCCCCAATGGGCAATGTAAAGAGATAGGAGGAGAGAGCAGGTACTCAGGAACGGCAAAATCAAATAGAATATCAATCCCACTTTCCCCCAGCAAACACAATAGAAACAAGGAATTGACTGTCAAGCTGTCAGAATGGCTTTTACAGTTATCTTTAGAATGGACTGGGCAAAAACACCAAATATGGTCAGAATTGCTGAAATTGTTATAAATTCTTATGGGAGCTGCTTTGCACAGATGCACACAAACACAAGCAATGATTTAATCCAATGAAGACATTTGAAATCTTAAAATTCAAGTCGGAAGCAATTCAAATCTGTTTTACACATGTAAAAATTTCCCAAAACAGAAATGTGCGGCAACATTTTCACTGCGCGATATTAACAATAACGGGAGAATCGCATTGATTTGCAGTGCGGTTTTAAGTGCGATGGATAGGTATGGATGTTAGCTACAAGCAGAAGTGAAAAAACTGAGGGAGTTACAGACATTCTAGTAGAGGTCGTTTTTTGGCACAGGCGCAAGAATGGAAAACAGGAATGTGCTTTTAAAATGACAAATGGGTTTCTTACACTAGAGGATCACTATGAACAAAACGAATACCACACAGGAAAATAGTGACTTGATCAGGGTGACAGCCTGCAAAGGAAACTCGCCTTCTTCAGATGAAAAAAGAATCAGCGCAAAAATAGTTTTAACAATACTAGTTCTGGAGGAAAGATAGGAGGTTTGGAGAGAGGTTTCATACAATGCAAAGATAGTCCTAACAATACCGGTTCTGAATGCAAGATAGGATGGGTTTAAGATAGGGATACGACTATGCAAAGTACATATGCTAGTGACACAATTCAACCTATTTATAATCACTGGATACATTTTTTAGATGAGACCATCAATTCTGGTCAGCGGACTGGATCTGGTTTAGGAAAGACTGCTGGGCACATCGGACTGGGCAGGGTCAGCAAGGCGCTCTGGTCACAGCACGGCACATGACTGGATTGGATCAGCAAGACGCTCTGGTCACAGCACAGAACTGGATTGGATCAGCAAGGCGCTCTGGTCACAGCACGGCACAGGACTGCACTGGATCTGCCCTTCTTGATTCTGAGGATGTTTCAATTCAGGCAAGCAGTAACAGCACAGCCCAGCTGTATTATGATGCTTCCCCTTAGGCGTGTGGGGTTCTGTTATATAATTTGAGGCCTAGCTGAGAATGGTTCAGCTATGCAATAGTTTCTGGAATCTGGAGCAAGAAAGATGGAGATTTCAGCGGCAGGGTGATCCGCCAGCATCAGGAGAGTGAGTGAATCTGTCTGTCCCTATCTGTGATGAGCTGTCTCTATTTATGCTATGAAATGACATCATAAAGGGGTATGTGTGGGCCGGTTTAGCCTAGCGTACCCCTTTGAAAGGTGATTGGGACAAAGTCTACTCTCTGCCTTGATAGGAGGAGAGAAACAGAGTGTCACATTTATGGTGCAATTTTACGAGGCTGAGAATCCACCCCTAGCCCCTGGAACACAAAGTCTACTTTTGGCACAATACATATTTTCACATATGCAGATTACATATTTTACATAGCATCAATTACTCAAAACCCTGTAGCTGTGGGATCTTGTCTACGCTTTTCACAGAATTTTGCCCTTTTCACTATGAACACAATGTCCAATTTTTAAGCAAATTTCTACAAGTGTGCGTGTTTAACATGGGAATAGTATATAAAGTTTCGCAATTCAAGCGGAAATACATTTTGCGTAAAATCACATTTCTTGCCATTGCTGTCCAGAACATGTCACCCACTTCTGGCACCTCTTCACTTGTGCAGCCCGAAATTAAATTAACAACTCTGTTATTTTTATATTTTTCACAATTTTGAATAACGAGTTATCAGTCTTTTTAAAATGTGTTCTTTGTCCATTTTAAGCAACAAATGGTCACTTGGCTCCACCCCTTGCTCCATCCCTGGAAGCCCAGGAGCGATCCCTCATGTTTGTTCCTTGCAGAGGCCATTTATGACTGTCTTCATACTTGGAATTTCCTGAGCTGCAGCTTGTCATTGTTCCTTTTGCCTCCGTAGACCAGGTTCTTTCTTTCCCTGTAATTAACAATTCTCTTTGATTTCCTGCTGGAAGACAAACCTTCGTTCTGTGAGAAAAACCTGATATTCCAGTTTGGCAGCTTCAGCCAGGTTTAAATTAATTGTTATATTCTTCTTAGCATAAAACAAACTTGTATCAAATAACATCTAGAATTCTCATTCAAGATTTTAAACCAGTGGGATCAAAACAATTAAAAAATGGGTCACTATCAGTAACAGGCCTCTTAGATTGCAAACATTTTACTTTCAGTTTATACATGTTAAAGTTTAATCAGGCAGGCCCCTGACAGCTGTCATCACAGCAGCCCTCTGCTGCACAGAGATGTATTTTACAGATCCACAGACAGGCTGCTTTTGCTGTGGAGATCTCTTTATGCTCCCAGCTTTTCAGGACCTTGTAGGTTCACAATGATTCCTTGAACTAAGTGAATTGTAGCACCCAGAGACAATTTTAAATATTTGACGGTGTCCTGTACCAGCATTCTGAAGTTTCAGCAAAGAAGAAAAAGTGATTTAACGCAAGATTTGTAGTTTCATTTAGCAAAACACTGATTTTTCCTTCTGCACTCCACTTTCAATTGTTGTGGGGCCCAGTGACACATTTCAGTAGTGAGAGCTCTGTTACACCACTGACAGCATGCGTGGCAGCTTGAGCAGCCATCTTTTTGTGTGTTGAAAGCGCGATTTTCAGGGTTTTGGCGCACACAAGGGTTTTGCAGCCATTTTGCTGTTTCTGGCCCCATCATAACAGAGTGACGCAGCATAGCAGAGCAAAAGTGGGTCAATACATCCCACACAGCAGGACACTTTACTCACACAGATCCCTTCATATAGATGTTTGCACAGAACCAGTCATGCACCCATACAGTCTCTCACAAACATACACAAGGCACTCACCAGAACACTTCATTCACACAAATACTCTGTCACTCATGCATGCACACTTTATAAGTACAATATTGCTCTCACATAAAAAACATACAAAACATGTTTATTTTTATTTTAAACACTTACCTGAGGCCTGGGATTTCTCCCGCTTCCTCATCACTTTGGAGACGAGGGCCAGGGGTACAGAGACATCCCTCACCCCTATTCCTACCTATTTGTGTATCGGGCAGGGTGCGGGTCAGTATTCTGACCCTGCCCCCATCCTGAGGAAGACCAACAGTGGCAGGGATTAAGAGCCTTACAGGATGCCCCCTGTGCCAGATTGTCTAGCACCCTTGTGGGATACTGAAGGTCATAATGTCGCCCGTGGTCTCCCCAATGCCTTTCAGAGAGCTTTGCATGAGTGAAGGCATGGGAGTTTTATTTTCCGGCCTTCACCCATGTACAGTTCTGTGTAGGGCATTAGGGACACAGCCAGTCTACATTTGCAAATAATTTAAATGTTTTTAGATCCTTTGCAAATGCAATACTGCATTTGCATCATTATGAAGCAAGTTCAAATCATTCCCTCCATAATGCATTTTGTTTTCTTCTGTGATTTTTCAGTGGTACCTGGAGGTTCCCAAATATTAATGGGGAGTGAGAAGGGCACTGTCCACGTGCCCTCTAAGGGCGAGCTCCCACTGTAATGTACTATGAGGTTTAAGTGGTGAACAAAGTGGGGCCTACAGTAGCCTTTACCATTAGCCCTTGCATGCACAATGTAGCGATCATTGTCACTAACACAATATGTTTGCTCATGAATGAGAGCTATGTATGAACACATTGAACGTGAATGTCTGCTGGCAAATAAGTGGGAGGTAAGCATCAGGTACACATTTCCTTAAAAGAAGCACACTGTGCTGTGATGGCCATATAGTCTGGTGCCTGTCCACTGATTAAAAACCCCAAAATCATACTAATGGTGCCCATTGCACTCTCCTCCTCACTCCTAATAACTTGAAACCAGCCTGAACTGATAGTATAGGACTTGTTAAACAATTGTTTCACTCATAGGATTTTATTTCAAAAGAAAATTAGATAATCAATTCATAAAAGACATATCCACTTTTCGGGTCAGCATAAAGGAAACATTACATACAACCTTGGCAACATAAAATCTGTCACATAATAACACATATAATACAACCAATTTAAAGTGCAATGTGCTTATATGCCACTGTGTTGAATACTTACATCTGTGAACTACAATTACCAATTGTGCAAAACTTGCTAATATTTTATAGATCCTGTTGTAGAGCTAAATACCCATCATCTGCCCAACAAGTTTCTTTCTTTTGTGATTGGAATACATCTCAAGAACTTCCTCAGGGGCTAATGCACTTCCTAAACACTTTTGTACTGGGTGAAAACCTCACACAAGCTTGCCTCTGTTTGATGGCAAGTCCTTAAACCACTATGCTGCTAGTTGTCGTACAATCTTGAGTCTGTACCCTCTTTCAGCTGTTGGAGCAGGTTAACCTCTTTTTCCTATGCCCACTAGGGATACCCATTATCCCTCAGTATTATTTCATTGTAACAAGACAGCTGCATTTAGTATAGTGGTAGACTTGATAGGCCCTCTCAATCAGCCTTGCATCATGGTACGGTCTCCTGCTTCTTGCTAGTCACCGCCCGTAACTTTCTGTGGACAAATCAAATATAACCTGGGTTACAGACTATTCAAGTAGAGGAGTAAGAACTGCTATGTACTTAACCGACGACTACTTACAATATTGCTGTCTATTCTGGCTCATCTCCTAATTGCAATATGCACACACCACCTGCACCTATAAAAACATGTAGTGCTAGGTCTAGGTATCACTATGTTGCTGTTCCATTGTACACCCATTTATTTCTACTGCTTACAACACTGCATACTTGTGTCCCAGCTGTTATGACTCCTCCTCACACCTCGTCACTGGATAAGAACATTTCACCACTTCAACCCCATCCTCATGTAGATGCACTTGCTACCCGTTTACGCATGCATCAGGTTCAAGACAACACACTTTATGTATAAAACAGACACAGCCAGAATACCACTCTACCTGCCCAAGAATCTCAAAATCTGCAGAGGCCTGTGTAACACCATAAGCCACAAGATCACACGACTGGAGACGAAGATCTGCAATAGAGTTCATTGGTGATATTTGCAACTTCCATTTACTAAGACCTGCAGAGGTCCAGTGAGGATCAATGGCACCATTATCATTGCATTAAAGGGTGCTCTTGGCATTAATATTACTCTTATTACCATTTCACCTACTTCTCCTCAAACGTCTTTGTCTGCAATCTCATTTGGACTATCATTTCTTCTCAGTTATTAAGCATTTTTCTATTAATGTACCTTGCCACCAAAGATTGTCTCTAGCGCTACAGTGACAGTCACCTTCTTTCCACCGTGATTGGAATCCATTGATACCTTGCTCTCAGAGTCAGCAGCACTTGCTTTTCCTCACCCCGTTCCAGTTCTAGTGGGTGCATGAGTTCACTAGATCCTGCCTGTTGCAGTATGAGTTCACTAGATCCTGCCTGTTGCAGTTTAATGATGAACTGGGGTGTGTTGATCCCAGACTGGTCACTATATGAGGGTCATTTCCCTACTAAACTGGCAAGTCAATATTCTAGCAGAATGTTCCCAACAGATCACATATACTAATAACATTCAACACATCATTTGACAGTCTGAGTCAATAATAGTATTTTATGAGTGAAAATAAACACTCCACAGATATTATGACACTATATTTGCTAAATAGTATAGAAACACGATTACAGCACAAAGGAAAATTGAAACGCCATACTTTTACACAACCTAACACATACATGTACCACTTCCAAATAATTCACATATCATCGAATTGCAAATTGCATCCCGATAGTGCTGGCCTAGTTTACCCAAGGATTTACTACCAGTGTTGTAAATCCATAATGCTATTGCTGCACTTACCTCATTTCGCGTTCCCTACTGGGTCCTGTGCTTGCTACCTGACGTGTCCAAAACAATCCTGAAAATGTGCACCACAAAGATCCAATTAAATGGTATGTGATTGCGCTATACGTCGCTGTATTATATGGAAACCTGCTGATACATTCATTGCCTCTTTTGCTAAAAGGCAGCCCATCATATAAAGAGTCCTAACAACGTCTAATAGCCACGCCATTTTGGAATTCTGATAATTGATAGGATTGGTGATTGTTGCAACGTACATATTGTTCAGTACCAAATATGTGCTGAATTAAGATTAAAATGTAGTAGATGAGGAGAAAGTCAGCAACATCTTCTTACTGCAACAATACATTAATTTGGCATACTAAATATATCTACTATATTTACTTCATTTTGAAGGTAAGATGAGTGCATTTTATTTCCTTCACTGCAGCTATTTGAGGAGGGGAAAACGCACCACCTTCAGAGCACCACTTATCACGCTGCTGGTTGCATATGCAAATGTGTGTGCCTGAAAAAACGAATTGCCCATCATCTAATGGTGCCGTTAGAAAACCTTGTAACTTTGTGTGATGTCCATAGTATTTCTACGAACTACGTGGAGGTTTTCAAGGAGAAGTCCCCCACTTCTCATGGCTCTACTTTAAATGTGACACTGCAAGAACTTTGCATCCGAATGGACGTGTGTTTTACTTTCATGTTTCACTAGTTGAAAACCTGGATGGATAAATAAACGCACACTAATGTTTACACCTTTAAAAATGTAATTCCAACATCAATTAATGCGAGTTTAAGAGCTATCATATTGACACATAAGCCCTCGTTTCAGAATCTGATTGTAAATGTTGCTCTTTGTATCTCTGTGATGAAATATCTAATTATGGATGCTTGGAGCAACCTCTTGCCGTCTCGCATTTGGTTTTGTGGGACACCATCATTTACAATTCACATATTTAACTGGAAAAGGCTACCCACAGCCTTGCAAAGTCCCCTTAAGTCAGATGTATTCAAACTGTGGGGCGCGCCCGCCTGGTGGGGTGCGTCCGCATTTCCAAGTGGGGGCAGAACCCCAGCCTGAAATTATATATACATTGTTTAAGTACCTATGTTGTACTTTTATTTAAAAAAAGGTAGAAAAGAAAAAGCAGGGCACCGGCAGTACTAGATTCCCCCGAACCCTCCCTTGATTGGTTCAGGCTCCCTTGCTACAATAGTTCGCTATGGCATATCGGGGAGAAATATTTATGCCCCTCCATTTGAAATATTCACCAGCCGCCACTGGCCCTGGGACTGTGCTGGGCGCAGGATGGGGGGAGCCATGGTACAGTGGTAGGAACAGGGTGGGGAGAGCACAGGGACATTGGTGGGAACAGGGTGGGGAGAGCCCAGGGTCTGTGGTGGAGTGGGGAAAGTACAGGGAAAGGGCTAGGAGTGGGATGAGGGAGCCCGGATACTGTGATGGGAAAAGGTGGGGGAGACTAGGGATTATACTGGGAGTGGGGGCTGGTGATGGCGCATGACAGTTCATAGCCATTTGGACTTTCTTTCCATTTGGTATTTTTGGGGGGGGGCCGGTGTGACCACATTTCGCTCAGGGGGGGGCAAGGCCAAAAAGTTTGAAGATCAGTGCCTTAAGTTCATCATTTCAAGGTTGTTGTACTGTACAGTGTGAACTACTGGACATACAAACCCATATTTTCATGGATGAAGAATGAAGAATTAAGACCACCACGGATCACATTTTGAAATGAATAGCGCCTATGCCCTCAGAGGAGGAGTAAAATGGTATTGAGAAATGATTAATGTTAAGAGTCATTGTAAGGTAAGATACGGTATGGTATGGCAATGTAAGGTGAACACAGATAAGTTGGTCTAGTAAAGTTCGCTGCTGCCAATAGTTTTGGTCTGAATACATGTAAATGGACAAGGCTCAGAGTTGGACCTTGACGTGTTGACATTCCAAAAAGGTTGTGAGAAATCAGTCATAGTCAGATTGGATGAAATTCTACCTCCCTATTTTCCAAGGTTTCACGATTTTATTAGAAAGGCAAAATGGCAGTTAATCATACAATTCCTCAGAAGACTTATATGAGCATAGGCAGTGAAGAATTTAATGCACTCATTTTTAGCAATGTGATGGCTAGGTGGAGCTCAGGTGTGGACTGGCTATATAGTTAACTCTGGAGATTCCGTTAGGCTCATGGAGGCCATTTAGGGGTCACCAGATGTCTCAACTGCGACCTCTGAGCTCTCCCTTGCGACCTCTGTGGTCTACCTTGCGACCTCTAAAAAAAAACTAAAATAAATGTATTTTTTATTTTTTTTGTAATCCAAGCTCCTGGGCTGTGGCCAGCACCATGCGGCTCTTTACCTATGGGGTGGCTGGCTTTCTTATTCAGGCCCCTTAAAATAAGAAGAAAAATAAGAACAGGAGTGCCACAAGTCTAATACTTTCAGCACTGACCCTAAATAAGAAAGAATAGGAATACCAAATAATGTCTCTTTCTGGAATTCTATACAATAATAGCCAGACTCATTAAAGGTTTATTTCAGGCACACTTCAGGGGGTGAGTCACTGATTTAGTTGATTCTCAAACGCCTCAACTCAGCCTTTTATCCTTCTGAGGTCGATAAATGAGTACCAGCACAGGTTGGGTGATATTGGGTGTATATTTTTTCTTTATAAAGCACTTAAGAGTAAGTGCTATATAATAACACATCATTATCATTTGGCCATGGACGTCTGCTTGCATTCACAGTAATTTGGTAATATGGGCCTATACAAACAGATCTTAACGATACATATGGCGATCCATTCTTGTATGAAATGTCCATCGCATTATAGTGATATCGTAACCATATTTTTCGTAGTGTACAATGCTATGTGGTGCCACTTCCTGTTTTGTCAACGGGTGA
This sequence comes from Ambystoma mexicanum, assembly GCF_040938575.1. NCBI lineage: Eukaryota > Metazoa > Chordata > Amphibia > Caudata > Ambystomatidae > Ambystoma > Ambystoma mexicanum. Next base: position 867,860,084 of record NC_090941.1, on the reverse strand, counting down.
AAGGTCGTGTTCCATCGCTTCCCACAATATCACTTCGGGGTGGGGTCACATGACATCACTTCCTGTGAGGTCATCAGGGGTCAAGGGTCGTGTGATGTCACTTCCGCTACCCCTGGCATTTTGATGAAATGACGTCCCTGGTTAGGCCCCTGCACCCTGGGCCTCTTGTGTGTGGTAACCTATTTTATTTCCAAATGTTCTCATAGGAAAAGGGTTGGGCTTGATGAAAATGTGTAATAGGGGGCCTCTTTGAATGCTATTTTCATGGGCTCTTTTGGTTGCCAGTCCACCCCTGGTAGAGCTGCTTTGGAGTTAATTGAGCTTCATTTTTTAACTGTGTAGACGTCATGGCAGTTTTTGATAATGTTTGTCAAGAGCTATTGTGGATTATATTAAGAAACTGGGACATTCAGGAGCAGCTATCAACGTTCCTCATTCTGTTAGATTAAAAATACTTTGTTTTACAAGGTTGAATGAAAAGCGTTCCTATACTATAGATATCTTCTTTTTGACGGGTCTCAGACAAGACTGTGTGCTAGTCCTTACTTTGTTCAGTAAATAACCAATCATATCAGTGTACGCATGGCTGACGCATTTAAAGTTCTTGACTCTGTGACAAATGTTCCATCAAAAATGGGATCAAATAGGATTTCATACTTATGTTATACCATTGACTTAATATTTCTGGATCAGTCTCCAATAGTACTCTGGCTGCCTTTGAGAATCAAATAGGTCTAAACAACTTGAAAGTAAATAATGAGGAGGAAGTAAATGAAATAATGTATCACAGCTATTTTATATCAAATAGTAAATCAGAAGAGTGCACAGTTATAATGTTGGCTATCAGAGGTGTTGGCAATACATTTAGTGTTTTTATTTATGATTTAGTTGAAGGAATGTACAAACAGAAAGTGGCTGTGATGATTTTATGTAATATGGAAATTGCCTTGAATATTTGCCTTAACTGGTTAGACTCTATAGAAGGTATGTTGTGGAAGTGCTGGCTAAGCCTTCCATTATTTTCAATCAAACAAGCCCTCGGTTTTAAATTGGGTCTTGTGTGAAATCCTTCAGCACATATATAGACAATAATAATGTACATGACAATTGTGTTGGCAGATCATGTTTCCATATACCTTATATTACAGGAGGAAATGGATATGCGTTAATGTGTATTTTGTATTTTTTTGTATTTTATTCTATTTTATATAGAGCTTTTTACCAAAGAGGTTCACAAAGAACAGTCAACAGTACAAAACAATCAGCATAGACGGTTGTGTTCAAAATCAAACAATAACAATCAGACAGATGACTGACGTAAATGAGTTTTTAAGGAAGAGTGAAACAGAGGATAGGAGATAATGGAGCAGAGAGATAGAGGAAGGCAGCTCCAGTGAAGAGGGACAAGAAGTTGGAAAGATCGGAAGTGGGATTGTGCACAGGGGGCACGAGGAACAGTAAGTCGGAAAAGTTCAGCAGAGCGAAAAGTCCAAGGGGGAGAATAGAATGAGAGAAGAGAAGCAAGGTAATCAGGTGCAAGACCATAGAGAGATTTGAATACTAGACAGAGGAAGTTGAATTTGAGCTGTGAGTGAAAAGAGAGCCATCCGAGAGAGTCAAAAGAGGAAGAGATTGAATCACAGTAAGAAAGCAGACCAAGTGAGCGAATAGAGGAGTGATAGATTGATTTAAGAGGGACAAGGCGAGAACAGGGAAGACCAAAGAATAGAACAGAGCAGTATAAAAGTCGAGAAAAGACTAGTGAGGAAACCAGGAGATTAGCGGCATGAAAAGTGAGAAAATGGCGAATTTTACATATGTTATAGAGATGTAAACAACAGGCGCGTGAGGTGAGTGAGATATGATGGGAGAAGGTGAGATTGGAGTCAAGGTAAAGACCGAGATGATGAGTGGTAGAAGAAATCAAGAGATTAGAGGGAGGAAAAAGGATAGAAGGACATCATTAGCAGGAAATAAAAGGACTTTGGTCTTTCTGGCGTTTAGGGTAAGAAAATGCAAAGTCATCGAAGACTTAATAGCGGTAAGGCAGGATGAGAGGTTGAGCTGGATGTCAGGTGTGAAAGATGAGAAAGAGAGAAAGAGCTGAGTGTCATCCGCATAGAGGTGATTTGACACTCCAAAGGAAGAGATAACAGGGGCAAGAAAGGAGGTGTACAAGGAAAAAACAAAAGGACCAAGGACAGACCCTTGAGGGACAACATGGTCGAGCGGGAGAGAAGGAGAAATGTTGCAGCTCAAGGATATGGCAAAAGTTTGATTTGATACGTAAGAAGAAAACCAGGATA